>NW_021823411.1:41779-43394 GCF_901001165.1 Salmo trutta | reverse complement strand
GTGGGGGTTATCAGATGTCTATTTCCAGCCACAAAACGAACTATACCTTCGGTGAGTGCAGAATTGTTCTATCTGGGCAGGAATACACTTGGCTTAAACGATTCCATCAGATCAGGCCTAGTCTGAGTGGAATGACCTCAGACACAACACTCTTCTTTTTCACGTCCTGCGGTCAACCGTACGGCAATCTCTGTGAGTATGTGTGCCAGGTATTTGAAGAATTTGGCATTGGAAGTAAAGTCACCTACGGTACAATTCGACGAAGCATTGGTACATTGAACTTTAATCAAGGCTCGGTTACAGACAGGGGGACTGTGGCTGACCATATGTGTCATTCTCTGGAAACCCAGGCTCGGTACTACCGGTACCATAATTTGCCTCGTAACGCCAGCCGAGCGCGGACACTAATTGAGGGACAAATCAACCCACTATTAACTGATAAATAAAAACTATTTATTTAAAACTCACCCATGTCTTTGTGTGTGTGTCATTTGACTTGGGCCCGTAGTAGGGTGCTCTCAGGGTGGGTATGTAGGTCCCTATACCGTTTAAAAGTATTTAAAACCTTTTTTAAAATTTAGACCTGGTAACCCAAAATAAAACCAGGTGCCTGTAATACGGACGCGTCCCCACCGAATCTTATAACTTCCATAAATCAGCCATGCCGGCCCCCATTGACTTGGGCCCGTAGTAGGGTGCTCTCAGGGTGGGTATGTAGGTCCCTATACCCTTTAAAAGTATTTAAAACCTTTTTTAAAATTTAGACCTGGTAACCCAAAAGCGGCGGACGCGTCCCCACCAAAACATAGTGCAATTTCTGAGAAGTTTGGACTTAGCCGTTTTTCAGAGATTTTTTTAAAAGCTATATAATTCCCTCTTGCTGTACCTCATTGAGTTGAGGCCTTAGGATGGTGCTCTAAGGGTGGGTATGTAGGTCCCTATACCCTCTATAAGTATTTAAAACCGTTTTTAAAATTTAGACCTGGTAACCCAAAATAAAACCAGGTGCACATATGCTACGGACACGTCCCCACCGTACTTTAAAACATCCATAAAACACTCATTCTTTATCCCACTGACTTGGGATCAACGTGGGGTGCTCCCATGGTGATGAAGGAGGTGGTTATGGCCTTTAAAAGTATTTAAAACCGTTTTAAAAATTCACCCCTGGTAACCCAAAATAATACCAGGTGCATACGGACACGTCCCCACCAAACCTGAAAACGTCCATAAAACAGTCATTCTTAATGGACCTGGTAACCCAAAAAAACATAGTGCAATTTCTGAGAATTTTGGACTTAGCCATTTTTCTGAGATTTTTTAAAAACTTCCATAAATCAGCCAGGCTTGCCCCCATTGACTTGGGCCCGTAGTAGGGTGCTCTCAGGGTGGGTATGTAGGTCCCTATACCGTTTAAAAGTATTTAAAACCGTTTTTTAAAATTTAGACCTGGTAACCCAAAATAAAACCAGGTGCCTGTAATACGGACACGTCCCCACCGTACTTTAAAACATCCATAAAACACTAATTCTTTATCCCACTGACTTGGGATCAACGTGGGGTGCTCCCATGGTGATGAAGAAGGTGGTTATGGCCTTTAAAAGTATTTAAAACC
>NW_021823411.1:21779-31779 GCF_901001165.1 Salmo trutta | reverse complement strand
CTTCAGTATGTATCTCACATAGATAGATATGTTATGTGTGTACCATTTAAAAGTATTTAAAACCATTCTGGAGTGTTTTGAAGCCAAAATAATACCAGCACATGATTTGGCCTGTTAACCCAAAAACACATGAAAACACTAATAAATCAGAAATGCTTTATCCCAGTGACATGGGGCTTCAGTATGTATCTCACATAGATAGATATGTTATGTGTGTACCATTTAAAAGAATTTAAAACCATTCTGGAGTCTTTAGACCCCAAAATAATACCAGCACACTCATGATCTGGCCGATGCCCAAAATGACATAAAAACACTAATACATCAGAAATGCTTTATCCCACTGACATGGGGCTTCAGTATGTATCTCACATAGATAGATATGTTATGTGTGTACCATTTAAAATAATTTAAAACCATTCTAGAGTCTTTTGACCCCAAAATAATGCCAGCACACTCATGATCTGGCCGATGCCCAAAATGACATAAAAACACTAATAAATCAGAAATGCTTTATCCCACTGACATGGGGCTTCAGTATGTATCTCACATAGATAGATATGTTATGTGTGTACCATTTAAAAGAATTTAAAACCATTCTGGAGTCTTTTGACCCCAAAATAATACCAGGCCCACAAGATCTGGCCAATGCCCAAAATGACATAAAAACACTCATAAGTCACTAATGCTTTATCCCACTGACATGGGGCTTCAGAATGTTGATGACATAGTAGGAATAGATATGTGTATACCCTTTAAAATGATTTAAAACCGTTTTTAAAAAAAATGGTCCTGGTAACCCAAAAATAAAACATAGTGCAATTTCTGAAAAGTAAAACATAGCCGATATTCTGAGCAGTTTGGACTTAGTCATTTTTCAGAGACTTTTTTAAAAAGCTCTATAATTCCCTCTTGCTGTAACCCATTGAGTTGGGCCCTTAGGATGGTGCTCACAGGGTGGGTATGTAGGTCCCTATACCCTTTATAAGTATTTAAAACCTTTTTAAAAATGTCACACCTGGTAACCCAAAATAAAACCAGGTGCATATTTTACCGACACAGCCTAAAGATTTGGGCAGCCAAAGGGCATTATGGCTTTGGGCCTTTAATGGGCATTATGGCCTATGGCTTTGGGCCTTTAATGGGCATTATGGCCTATGGCTTTGGGCCTTCATTGGGCATTATGGCCTTGGGCCTTTTTAGGTTCCCAGGCCCTGGGGGAAAAAGACCGGTGCGGTCCCCAGCGGGGCTCGAACTCCGGTCGTCAGATCATAGGCCACCGACGCTACCCCCATGGCCAACAGGGATTTGACGAAGAAAGAGGTAACGAGGTGAGCTTTATGTTCAATTTTCCCTTCAGTCCAATCGGTCTGACAATGGCCCACACCTGGGGCTCATTACTTCCGGGTTAGGGTTAGGGTTAGGGTTAGGGTTAGGGTTAGGGTTAGGGTTAGGGTTAGGGTTAGGTTTAAGAAAAAATGCCCTTCAGAAGGACCAAGTACACGGGCACATGTTCTCTATTTCTATTTCTCCTATTGATACATTATAAAAGTTACAATTGGGCTCTCCTACTTTTGTTGTAGGCCTGTGAGATTCCTAATGTCCACTTTTTTAGTCCCAAGGGGTTAGACTTAGAGTTGAGGTTAGATTCAAGACTCAAGTTCAAATTAGGGTTGGTATCGGGGTCATGGTTCAGGGATTGGGGTGGGTTAAGATTAGAATTGGAGTTGGAATTAGGACTGAGGTTATTATCCAGGTTGAGATAGGTTTAGGATTGGGGTTAAGATTATAGCTCGGGTTGGGATTGCTCCAGTTCCAGGTGGGCTTAAGGTTAGGGTTTGAGTAAGGATCAAGGTTACAATCCAGGTTGGGGTTAAGGTTATAGTTAGGGTACCCCAAGGGATTAGACTTAGGGTTGGAGTTAGGTTTAAAGCTGACATTCAGGTTAAGGTTATTGATCAAGGTTAAGGTTAGGTTTAGGATTGGGTTTAAGATTAAGGTTGGAACTACGGTTAGAATTAGGGTTAAAGTTATGATCAAGGTTAAGGTTAAGATTAGGATTGGGGTTAAGGTTAGAACTAGAGTTGGGATTGCTCCAGTTAAAAGTAAAATTAAGGTTAGGATTCAGGTTAAGGTCAGGGTTCAGGTTAGAATTAAGGTTACAGTCCAAATGAAGGTTAAGTTTAAAATTAAGGTTATGGTTAGGATAAACCGAGGGGTTAGGTTTAGGGTTAGGTTTGAGACTGGGATTAGGGTTAAGGTTATGATCCAGGTTAAGGTTAGGTTCAGGATTAGGGTTAGGGTTAAGGTTAAAACTAGGGTTGAGATTGCTAATGTTAAAAGTGAGGTTAAGGTTAGAGTTAAGGTTAAGGTCAGGATTTAGTTTAGGATTAAGGTTACCTTCAAGGTTAAGGTTAGGTTTAGGATTAATGTTAGAGCTAGAATTAAAATTGCTCCGATTAAGGTTAAAATTTAGATTCCGGTCAGGGTTAAGGTTAAGATTAGGATTATAGTCAAGGTTAGGTTAAATTTTGGATTAGGGTTGAGGTTATAGTTAAAATAAACTGGGGTTAGGATAGCACAGGTTAATGTTCAGATCAGGGTTAGAAAAGTTTAGATCTCTAATACTTTTCATTAAGACCTGTAGGATTACAAGTACCCAATTTTTTTATCCAACACCGCTCCTTGACCTGTCTGTGTTTTAGCGACCACCCCTGGTTAGATTCCAACCCTGCTATTCTCAACTGGGCTGCTGGATGAGATCTAAAGTGGATGTATAGTGTGGTTTTAACCGACTCCTTACTTATATAATAGAGATGTTGTTTGAGTCTGGCTTCCAAGGAGTTCCTAGTTTCTCCAATATACCATTTTCCACATTGTAGACATTCAATTCCATATACAATGTTGGTGGTCTTCAGTTGCAATACCTCCCATACTGGAGCCCCTAGACCCGACCATTTATTCTGAATGTATTTCACTTGTCTAAAATATGATCCACTCCCCCCCGGCTTCTCCCTGAAACCAGAGTGTACCAGCACATCTTTCAAGTTTTTATTTCGCCGATATGCTGATATTACTCTGAACTGTTGGAGAATCTCCACCTCCTCCCTCGTCTGCTCAAAATGATCCTTCACTATGGAGTTAAACCTCATAGAAGACTGTGAATATGTGGTGACAAATGGAATAATACAACCATCATTACTAGTCCTACCATGTATAGGTTCCGTTACAAACATATTGTTCACCTCTGCTCTTATAGTGCGGAGGAAACGTTTTGAGTATCCTCTGGGTCTGAGAGCCTTAAAAAGAATTCCTGTAGCCTCTTGAACATGGTTTCCCTGTGTACAGATCCTATTAAATCTAATAAGCTGCGATTTTATCAACCCCCTGTAGGTGTGTTTTGGATGAAAACTAGATTTATGTAAGAGGGAATGGGTGTCCGTAGGTTTAAAATAAACCTTTGTTGCTAATCGCTTCAGGTTATCACTCCCCTCTACAAAAAATACCTCGGTGTCCAAAAATTCTATTCGTTCCGGCTGCACATTGTGTTTTATCGTAATTGACGGATGATGTGTATTCAGAATCTTCACAAATTCCATAAAATCCGAGAGTGAATATGTCCATAACCCAAATATATCATCTAGATACCGCAGATACAAAATTGGAAGCTTAGTACATTTGGGGAAGACTGATTGTTCCCATTCTGCCATATAAATATTTGCATAGGACGGGGCAAACTTCTTCCCCATAGCTGTACCATGGATTTGAAGAAACCAATTAGAATTAAATTCAAAGTCATTTCTTATTAGACTGAGTTCCAATAATTGTAGCAACGCCCCATCTGGTCTATCTAGGTCTGGATATTTGTGGAAAATGTTTTTGATCGCTCTAAGACCCAAGTTGGTATCAATGTTGGTATACAATGAGTCAATGTCTATTGAAAAAAACACAGTTTCCTGAGGCACACTAATTTCTTTCAATTTTGTCACAAATTCATACGTGTCTTTAATGAAGCTTTGATGTTTCCGTGACAGAGGGTTTATAAAATAATCTAAATACTCCGCTATTCTATACGATTCCGAACCACAGTCCGATACAATCGGCCTACCACATGGAACCTCAGAGGGAATGGTCCAAGTCTCAGGAGGTTTGTGAATTTTAGGCAACAAATAAAATTGTCTAGGACGTGGGGTATCTGGTCCAAATAGGTAAAACATTTGTTTGTCTGTAATATAATTATTCTCATAAAGTTCTCCTATAATCTGCCTCATTTGTCTCTGGGTCTCCTGCTGCAATGAATGAGTCAGTGGTCTATAATGTTTAGAATTACTCAATTGCCTTTTCGCCTCGATCAGATACTGGGTTTTATCCAATATAACAATCTTTGATCCTTTATCCGCTGGTTTTATAACTATGTTCGAATTCTTACTTAAAGATTTTAAGGATTTACGTTCTTGTTTTGTAAGATTATCTTTCCCTGCCATATAAAACCTAAATGTACTAAAAGAAGTAGAGTCCCTTTGAATTAAAGTCTGCATCGTATTTGACACTCCCTCTAACCTAGGCTCCCAGTGTGATTGACCAATAAATGGTATTCTTTGGTTATCAGTATTATAATTAAAATGATCAAGTAATTTCAATTTTCTATGGTAGGTATGCAGATCCCTCCTGAGTTCCATGCGATCTATCTTAGTGGGTGTCGGGATAAACATAAGACCCTTCTCCAGGAGTTGCTGTTCTGCCACTGTAAGTCTAAAAGTAGTCGATAAGTTAAGTACATTAGAGTGCTGGGGAGTAATGCCAATACACTCTTCCCCTCTTAATAGTTTAACTGGTCTAGCCAGTAGTTAAAAATGTTTACAGCTGTATCTGGTCTCCAATGTATTGGATCGTCCTGCACTGTGTGAAATCTAAGTTTATTCAGATCCAGTAGTTCCCTACAATTTTTCTGAATATACTTGTTCAATTGATTCAGTACCTCCTGCTTTTCCCGTGGAAGCTCATCTGAAAAATGTATGATAGGAACATAAACCTGTGCATGAGGAAAAACTTCGCCTGCTTTATTCAGTAGCTGTTGCAACTGCTTGACCGCAGTGGTATACTGCTGGTTCAAGCCGTTAACCTGTTACATCTAGGGGGCAGTAATTTCACGGCTGGATAAAAAACGTACCCGATTTAATCTGATTATTAGTCCTGCCCAGAAACTGGAATATGCATATAATTATTAGCTTTGGAGAGAAAACACTCCAAAGTTTCTGAAACTGTTTGAATGGTGTCTGTGAGTATAACAGAACTCCTATGGCAGGCAAAAACCTGAGATGCTTCTGTTCAGGAAGTACCCTGTCTGAACATTTCTTGCCCTTCTTTATTATCTCTGTCGTTTACAAAGGATCTCTGCTCTTACGTGACAATTCTCACGTCAACAATGGAGTCTCACAGCCCGGGAAAAACAGGAATGATGTCATTCAAAGCCCTGGCTGAAGCACACGAGAGCAAATGCTGAGTGGTCAGTCAATGGACTAAGCCTTAGGCGCGTGACACGCCCCGCCCCCGGCTTTTGGTTTTTTCCTCAGTTTACAGACAGGCAGATTCCCGGTCGGAATATTATCGCTTCTCTACGAGATAAATTGCATAAATATTGGTTTTAAACAGCGGTTGACATGCTTCGAAGTACGGTAATGGAATATTTCGAAATTTTTTGTCATATTTTGCGTCATGCTCGTGGCCGAGATTTAGCGTTGGGATAGTGTCTAGAACGCACGAACAAAACGTCGCTGTTTGGATATAACGATGGATTATTTGGGACCAAACCTACATTTGTTATTGAAGTAGAAGTCCTGGCAGTGTATTCTGATGAAGAACAAGCAAGGTAAGAACATTTTTCTTATAGGAAATGTGATTTTGGTGAAGGCTACACTGGGTGGGTGTCTAAATAGCTAGCCCTGTAACGCCGGGCTATGTACTTACATTATTGCAAAATGTGCTTCATCCGAAAAGCTATTTTAAAATCGGACATATCGAGTGCATAGAGGAGTTCTGTATCTATAATTCTTAAAATAATTGTTATGCTTTTTGTGAACGTTTATCGTGAGTAATTTAGTAAAATCACCGGAAGTGTTCGGTGGGAATGCTAGTTCTGAACGTCACATGCTAATGTAAAAAGCTGGTTTTTGATATAAATATGAACTTGATTGAACAGACATGCATGTATTGTATAACACAATGTCCTAGGTGTGTCATCTGATGAAGATCATCAAAGGTTAGTGCTGCATTTAGATATGGTTTGGGTTTATGTGACATGATATGCTAGCTTGAAAAATGGCTGTGTGATTATTCCTGGCTGGGTACTCTGCTGACATAATCTAATGTTTTGCTTTCGCTGTAAAGCCTTTTGAAATCGGACAGTTTGGTTAGATAAAGGAGAGTCTTGTCTTTAAATAGCTGTAACATAGTCATATGTTTGAAAAGTGTAAGTTTTCGGATTTAGAGGAGTTTGAATTTCGCGCCCCGCCCATCATTGGATATTGGAGCAGACGTTCCGCTAGCGGAACGTGTAGATGTAAGAAGTTAACAAGACCCACTGAGAGAACAACCTTCTGTGTGTTTTGCTGTTTCTCCAACTTGCCTATCACTCCTGCAATATGTCTAAAGGTTGCTCCCGGAAAACTATCTATCTGTGTATTAATATCAGTAAAACCAGAAATGCGCGCAAGGTTGGAATCCCCAATAAAAACCACCGGCTTTTTGATCTCAATACTCCAATCATTTATTTTCCTTTCGGTTCTAAAATGACATGTGGGATAAAATAATTTTTCATTTTTTACAGGTTCCAGCCTTGGTTCTGTCCCAGGACCTGTGTCTCTTCCATTTGCCATCGCTACCTTACCCTGCTGGTCATCTTGCTGTGAACCTGTAGTAGAATTGGATAAAACCATGTCATCCATCAAAACAGCCACATTATTCAGTGGTAATTTTAGACCACTTCCGCTATTCACAGTAATCTCCAACACCTCTGCTGTTAAGAGTAGATTTGGGGGCTCTCTACCTGGAAGGGTCAAAGCTGGAACTTTAGGCTCTGCCAAATTATTTCTTGGTCGCTGAGTTTGGGGATTCGGTATCACCGTGCTCTTCCTGGTTGTTGGGGTAAGTCTGAAGCTAGTCCCGCCATTCTTTGCAGGACCTAATTCCCGAGGGGTGAGACAGGTTTCCCACAAGGGGGGAGATAGATGGTTAGTAGGTGAGCTCGTCGAGGGAACCACTCCATAAGGAGAAGTAGACCCAACATGAACTTCTACCTGCACCTCCCTTCCCTGTATACCCCCAGTCAGCCCTGTGGTATTGCTGGTGATAGTCTGGCTATGGTTTATCAGTTTATCTACCGGATTACTGAAGGCCTGTTTGTTATGCATATTGTCCCTTACCAAAGTGTCACTCTTGCCCCCTGGGATATTCCTGCCTATTCCAGAATCCCTGTGGGCCTGGGCTCCCATTGAGACCCTACCAGTCGGTGACTTGCTGGTCACCGCAGCCGCATAACTGGAATGGGCCTGATGAGAAGTTATCAGTTTAGTAGAGGCCGGTGGGTCAATTGGTTTTTGCAGCATATTTTTTAAGGTATTTACTGAAGAGGACGTAAATTTATGTTTATATCTTGCCTTTGCCCACATCACCGCTTTATCTAGAGCTGCTTGATTGTAAGTTGAGCTATTCTGAATGCATAAGGCAATTACCCCATCATAATGCTCCCTCAAAATATGCATATTATTCTCCATCCACCTACTGGTATTAAGTTTTACCTTTTCCAGGGTCTGTTGGTTAGGTGAGGAGGGTTTAATAAAGGCCGCCAATTTGTTCACCTGTCTTACCATCCCTGCTGGAACAGAATGATTAACTGCAGAGTTATCTAAAATTTCTGAGTGATGAATTGCTTGTAAAGCCTTGAAATATCCCTTTGTGCAGGTTATATCTTGCAAAGAAGGAACCTTCCTAATTTCTCCGGTAGACTCACCCTGATCATTTACATTAACTAGGGCCTGGAAACGGTTATGTAGTGGCACTGCCATGGCAAAGGTTCAAAACCAGGGACCCTTGCTGGAAATCCCAACTAAAGGAAGGGATCATATAAAGGTTAAAATCCCCCCCCACAATATATAATTGGAACCAATCAACCCCCCCCCCCAAAAAAAGGAATATATATACACAAAAAACAAGACAAAAAATATATATATACACCAAATACAAAAAAGAAAAAATTAGCCCTATTTTAGATAAAATAAACTCCAAATAATCAAAACCCAATATAAAGAAAGGATAAGAGGTCAGCACTCACAACTCATTTTCTCCCACAACAAATAATTGTCCGTTGCCACCTGGTGGTTACCCCAGAAATGGCAGTAAAGCCTCATACCGGCCTCCGCCCCTCAAAAAGGAGGGGGGAGGGGGGAAAAAAAAGGGGGGAAGGAAGGGGAATGTGTACAATAAAAGCAATCCGTAGGAAATTCCCACTGTAGGTTAGGTCGTCACTCCATAAAAACACACAAAGGTGAGAAAAAACTCCCCACTCAAGTAGGAGAAAAACACTGCATTCAAGTGATCACTCCTTTATGGTTCAATTCTGATAGTGGTTCCACTTCAAGTCACTCCAAACTTTCAAATCTTCATGTGTACACACAGTGATTTTGGGAGTACTCACCAACCCAGAAAAATGGATATCTCCCACGGAAAAGAGCTCCTTCATACCATCCCCACGACACCTCCAAAAGTCCATGTGCTTATCTTTGTTTGTGAGAAAAATTGTGTCCTTTTAAAATAGTGAGAGAGAATAATCCTCTTCTGATTCACATAGTCAAAGCCTCTTTGTTCAAGGGTAAAAAGATAAAAGGAGTATTGTTTTAAAATTAGGAAGAAAAAATTCCTGACGTTTCGCACAATTCGTGCTTCTTCAGAGGAAAATAGACAGAAAATGAGGAGAGGCCAGCCCATATAGTATGAGAACGGGTGAGGGGAGGGGTTAAGCTACTAAGCCTGACCTTTCATTGGTGGACTATTATGTCCATCCTATATCCTCCAACACACCTGTCCTTAATTCTACAAATTGCCCATCGTCTTTTCACCTTCCTTGTATAAACCAATCTACATGAAGGAAAAAATGTGGTTTTGTTATGACATCATTCCCCACTACAAGAAGACCTCTAAAGAAATTTTTCCAAATAAATAAATCAAAAGAAAACAGGGCCAAAACACACAAGACAAAAAAGGAAAATATAAAAAAAAAAAAAACAACTTTAATAAAACAAAAATAATTTGCATATTTACAAGGTTCCAATTATAACATAGAAGTGCTCCTGATATATGAGATTCAAATTTCTCTGGGTAAAAGTATCTAATTAGGAGCAGGAGAACAGGGCTCTGGCGGGTTAGGTTTAAGAAAAAATGCCCTTCAGAAGGACCAAGTACACGGGCACATGTTCTCTATTTCTATTTCTCCTATTGATACATTATAAAAGTTACAATTGGGCTCTCCTACTTTTGTTGTAGGCCTGTGAGATTCCTAATGTCCACTTTTTTAGTCCCAAGGGGTTAGACTTAGAGTTGAGGTTAGATTCAAGACTCAAGTTCAAATTAGGGTTGGTATCGGGGTCATGGTTCAGGGATTGGGGTGGGTTAAGATTAGAATTGGAGTTGGAATTAGGACTGAGGTTATTATCCAGGTTGAGATAGGTTTAGGATTGGGGTTAAGATTATAGCTCGGGTTGGGATTGCTCCAGTTCCAGGTGGGCTTAAGGTTAGGGTTTGAGTAAGGATCAAGGTTACAATCCAGGTTGGGGTTAAGGTTATAGTTAGGGTACCCCAAGGGATTAGACTTAGGGTTGGAGTTAGGTTTAAAGCTGACATTCAGGTTAAGGTTATTGATCAAGGTTAAGGTTAGGTTTAGGATTGGGTTTAAGATTAAGGTTGGAACTACGGTTAGAATTAGGGTTAAAGTTATGATCAAGGTTAA
>NW_021823411.1:20000-21663 GCF_901001165.1 Salmo trutta | reverse complement strand
ATAAAACATAGGGAAGTGGACTAGCGTTTTTCAAGATTTTTAAAACTATTAATTCCTCTTGCTGACCTCATGAGTTGGCTTAGGTGGTGCTCTAAGGGTGGGTATGTAGGTCCCTATACCCTCTATAAGTATTTAAAACCGTTTTTAAAATTTAGACCTGGTAACCCAAAATAAAACCAGGTGCACATATGCTACGGACACGTCCCCACCGTACTTTAAAACATCCATAAAACACTCATTCTTTATCCCACTGACTTGGGATCAACGTGGGGTGCTCCCATGGTGATGAAGGAGGTGGTTATGGCCTTTAAAAGTATTTAAAACCGTTTTAAAAAAATGGACCTGGTAACCCAAAAAAACATAGTGCAATTTCTGAGAATTTTGGACTTAGCCATTTTTCTGAGATTTTTTAAAAACTTCCATAAATCAGCCAGGCTTGCCCCCATTGACTTGGGCCCGTAGTAGGGTGCTCTCAGGGTGGGTATGTAGGTCCCTATACCGTTTAAAAGTATTTAAAACCGTTTTTAAAATTTAGACCTGGTAACCCAAAATAAAACCAGGTGCCTGTAATACGGACACGTCCCCACCGTACTTTAAAACATCCATAAAACACTAATTCTTTATCCCACTGACTTGGGATCAACGTGGGGTGCTCCCATGGTGATGAAGAAGGTGGTTATGGCCTTTAAAAGTATTTAAAACCATTTTTAAAATTTAGACCTGGTAACCCAAAATAAAACCAGGTGCACGTTTGGACTTAGTCTCCTGAGCGAAATGAAAAGTGGGCACTCTGTAACTTTTTTGACCAAAATCTGAAATTTTCAAATAATGATTAAAAATACTTCCTGAGGGGCTAGAGTTCCCAAATTTTGGCTCATACCCTCTCTCGTGATGGGTAACAATGAGCCCCTGTTTATAAAATCTTTCATGCATAGGAACTATTTTTTTCGGTTCCGGGAACTTTTTTTCGAAAACTTAAAACTCGATTTTCTATTATAATTCTTTATGGAAAAACGGTTTAATTTATATGGAAATGTTCGTTTATATGTGCCCTTTCGTGCAAAAAAAACCCCGTCCGGATTGGAGTTGTACTTTTCGATTTATTCAAGTTTTAGAAGTTTTTTTTTGGTCATTTTTTTCATACGGGAGATCGGGGGAAAAAAAACACGGTCTGAGTGACACAGTGAAGATCGGTAAATCCCGTAATACAGTCTTTACACAGTCATGCCCGGGTGGGGCAGACAGGTACCGGCGCGAAATCAGAAACCTGGGTTTTGACAACATGACTTCCATGGCCTAGAAGCTCAGGGATAGTGGCAAACTACTAGTCCGATATAATAAATGCGAAACGGACACTTCTGAGGGTTGCTTGTCCCTCGGAACCATGGTAGTTTGGTCCATATACCTTCGGCGACCGATTGATGGCTACTACTCAGGCCGAATAGGTAGAGCTTTACGGACACTTTTGAGGGTTGCTTGCCCCTCAGAACCATGGTTCCTTTGGTCCATATACCTTCGGCGACCGATTGTGAGTTACTACTCAGGCCGAATAGGGAGAGCTTTATGGACTCTTTTGAGGGTTGCTTGCCCCTCAGAACCATGGTTCCTTTGGTCCATATACCTTCGGCGACCGATTGTGAGTTACTACTCAGGCCGAATAGGG
>NW_021823410.1:0-43179 GCF_901001165.1 Salmo trutta | reverse complement strand
CTGTTACAGATGCATATCTTAATTTGATCCTCCAGTTGTAGCATGATTTTTACTGGAGAGCAAGAAATGCAAACATGAAGTTCATTCAAGGTTTAGAAAACATTGTACATTTTGAATATACATAACATGTCACATATCCTGTTGCTGAGGGAATGTTGTCATGTTGTGTGATACTGCCACCAGTTCAAATGTGTGATTTGTTGTTACACAAGTGCATGCCAAATGACAAGATGTTCTTTCCCATACCGGGAGTTGAACCCAGGCCACCTGGGTGAAAACCAGGTATCCTAACCGCTAGACCATATGGGAAGACACTTACGTAAGAAAAACATCACAGACAAATCTATAAATGTTGAAATTATGCCTGTTGTAATTAAATACTCCATCTTTTTTATCAGAGATGTTGGGGAAAAGTCTCATATAAAATCTGTCTAAAATGTGTTTAAGCGAGGACAGCCAGACACACTGAAAAGTAAAGAGTATTTTTCCCAGCTTGATTTTGGTCAACTAAATATGTCTTCGAGCCAGCCAGGAGCCAAACCTAGAATCTTCTGATCCGTAGTCAGACACATTATCCATTGGGCCAAGGCCCCATATCAAAGCCAAAGTCAGGTCACACCTAGACCAGTGTTCACATTCTCAGCGTCTGTCAGAGACAAGGTTCCTTGGTTTTCTGTTACAGATGCATATCTTAATTTGATCCTCCAGTTGTAGCATGATTTTTACTGCAGAGCAAGAAATGCAATCATGAAGTGTATTCAACATTTAAAAAGCCTTGTGAATGTTGAATCTACATAACATGTCACATTTCCTGTTGCTGAGGGAATATTGTTGTGTTGTGTGATACTGCTGCCAGTTAAAATGTGGTATCTGTTGTTACACATGTGCATGCCAAATGACAAGATGTTCTTTCCCATACCGGGAGTCGAAAACAGGCCACCTGGGTGAAAACCAGGAATCGTAACCGCTAGACCATATTTGAAGGGATTTAATAATAAAGAAATCATCAAAGACAAATCTATAAATGTTGAAATTATGCCTGTTGTAATTAAAAACTCCATCTTTTTTCTCAGAGATGTTGGGGAAAAGTCCCAAATAAAATCTGTCTAAAATGTGTTTAAGCGAGAACAGCCAGACAAACTGAAGAGTGTTTTTCCCAGCTTGATTTTGGTCAAATAAATATGTCTACGAGCCAGCCAGGAGTCGAACCTAGAATCTTCTGATCCGTAGTCAGACACGTTATCCATTGCGCCACTGGCCCCATATTAAAGCTAAAGTCATTTCACACCTAGACCAGTGTTCACATTCTCAGCGTCTTTCACCGACAAGGTTCCTTGGTTTTCTGTTACAGATGCATATCTTAATTTGATCCTCCAGTTGTAGCATGATTTTTACTGGAGAGCAAGAAATGCAAACATGAAGTTCATTCAAGGTTTAGAAAACATTGTACATTTTGAATATACATAACATGTCACATATCCTGTTGCTGAGGGAATGTTGTCATGTTGTGTGATACTGCCACCAGTTCAAATGTGTGATTTGTTGTTACACAAGTGCATGCCAAATGACAAGATGTTCTTTCCCATACCGGGAGTTGAACCCGGGCCACCTGGGTGAAAACCAGGTATCCTAACCATGGAGACCATATGGGAAGACACTTACGTAAGAAAAACATCACAGACAAATCTATAAATGTTGAAATTATGCCTGTTGTAATTAAAAACTCCATCTTTTTTCTCAGAGATGTTGGGGAAAAGTCCCATATAAAATCTGTCTAAAATGTGTTTAAGCGAGGACAGCCAGACACACTGAAAAGTAAAGAGTATTTTTCCCAGCTTGATTTTGGTCAACTAAATATGTCTTCGAGCCAGCCAGGAGCCAAACCTAGAATCTTCTGATCTGTAGTCAGACACATTATCCATTGGGCCAAGGCCCCATATCAAAGCCAAAGTCAGGTCACACCTAGACCAGTGTTCACATTCTCAGCGTCTGTCAGAGACAAGGTTCCTTGGTTTTCTGTTACAGATGCATATCTTAATTTGATCCTCCTTTTGTTGCATGATTTTACTGCAGAGCAAGAAATGCAATCATGAAGTGTATTCAACATTTAAAAAGCCTTGTGAATGTTGAATCTACATAACATGTCACATTTCCTGTTGCTGAGGGAATATTGTTGTGTTGTGTGATACTGCTGCCAGTTAAAATGTGGTATCTGTTGTTACACATGTGCATGCCAAATGACAAGATGTTCTTTCCCATACCGGGAGTCGAAAACAGGCCACCTGGGTGAAAACCAGGAATCGTAACCGCTAGACCATATTGGAAGGGATTTAATAATAAAAAAATCATCAAAGACAAATCTATAAATGTTGAAATTATGCCTGTTGTAATTAAAAGCTCCATCTTTTTTCTCAGAGATGTTGGGGAAAAGTCCCATATAAAATCTGTCTAAAATGTGTTTAAGCGAGAACAGCCAGACAAACTGAAGAGTATTTTTCCCAGCTTGATTTTGGTCAACTAAATATGTCTTCGAGCCAGCCAGGAGTCAAACCTAGAATCTTCTGATCCGTAGTCAGACACATTATCCATTGGGCCAAGGCCCCATATCAAAGCCAAAGTCAGGTCACACCTAGACCAGTGTTCACATTCTCAGCGTCTGTCAGAGACAAGGTTCCTTGGTTTTCTGTTACAGATGCATATCTTAATTTGATCCTCCTTTGTTAGCATGAATTTTACTGCAGAGCAAGAAATGCAATCATGAAGTGTATTCAACATTTAAAAAGCCTTGTGAATGTTGAATCTACATAACATGTCACATTTCCTGTTGCTGAGGGAATATTGTTGTGTTGTGTGATACTGCTGCCAGTTAAAATGTGGTATCTGTTGTTACACATGTGCATGCCAAATGACAAGATGTTCTTTCCCATACCGGGAGTCGAAAACAGGCCACCTGGGTGAAAACCAGGAATCGTAACCGCTAGACCATATGGGAAGACACTTACGTAAGAAAAACATCACAGACAAATCTATAAATGTTGAAATTATGCCTGTTGTAATTAAAAACTCCATCTTTTTTCTCAGAGATGTTGGGGAAAAGTCCCATATAAAATCTGTCTAAAATGTGTTTAAGCGAGGACAGCCAGACACACTGAAAAGTAAAGAGTATTTTTCCCAGCTTGATTTTGGTCAACTAAATATGTCTTCGAGCCAGCCAGGAGCCAAACCTAGAATCTTCTGATCCGTAGTCAGACACATTATCCATTGGGCCAAGGCCCCATATCAAAGCCAAAGTCAGGTCACACCTAGACCAGTGTTCACATTCTCAGCGTCTGTCAGAGACAAGGTTCCTTGGTTTTCTGTTACAGATGCATATCTTAATTTGATCCTCCTTTTGTTGCATGAATTTTACTGCAGAGCAAGAAATGCAATCATGAAGTGTATTCAACATTTAAAAAAGCCTTGTGAATGTTGAATCTACATAACATGTCACATATCCTGTTGCTGAGGGAATGTTGTCATGTTGTGTGATACTGCCACCAGTTCAAATGTGTGATTTGTTGTTACACAAGTGCATGCCAAATGACAAGATGTTCTTTCCCATACCGGGAGTTGAACCCAGGCCACCTGGGTGAAAACCAGGCATCCTATCCGCTAGACCATATGGGAAGACACTTACTTAAGAAAAACATCACAGACAAATCTATAAATGTTGAAATTATGCCTGTTGTAATTAAAAACTCCATCTTATTTTCTCAGAGATTTTGGTGAAAAGTCCCATATAAAATCTGTCTAAAATGTGTTTAAGCGAGGACAGCCAGACACACTGAAAAGTAAAGAGTATTTATCCCAGCTTGATTTTGGTCAACTAAATATGTCTTCGAGCCAGCCAGGAGCCAAACCTAGAATCTTCTGATCTGTAGTCAGACACATTATCCATTGGGCCAAGGCCCCATATCAAAGCCAAAGTCAGGTCACACCTAGACCAGTGTTCACATTCTCAGCGTCTGTCAGAGACAAGGTTCCTTGGTTTTCTGTTACAGATGCATATCTTAATTTGATCCTCCTTTTGTTGCATGAGTTTTACTGCAGAGCAAGAAATGCAATCATGAAGTGTATTCAACATTTAACAAGCCTTGTGAATGTTGAATCTACATAACATGTCACATTTCCTGTTGCTGAGGGAATATTGTTGTGTGATACTGCCACCAGTTAAAATGTGGTATCTGTTGTTACACATGTGCATGCCAAATGACAAGATGTTCTTTCCCATACCGGGAGTCGAAAACAGGCCACCTGGGTGAAAACCAGGAATCGTAACCGCTAGACTATATTTGAAGGAATTTAATAATAAAAAAATCATCAAAGACAAATCTATAAATGTTGAAATTATGCCTGTTGTAATTAAAAACTCCATCTTTTTTCTCAGAGATGTTGGGGAAAAGTCCCATATAAAATCTGTCTAAAATGTGTTTAAGCGAGAACAGAAAAACACACTGAAAAGTAAAGAGTATTTTTCCCAGCTTGATTTTGGTCAACTAAATATGTCTTCGAGCCAGCCAGGAGTCAAACCTAGAATCTTCTGATCCGTAGTCAGACACATTATCCATTGGGCCAAGGCCCCATATCAAAGCCAAAGTCATGTCACACCTAGACCAGTGTTCACATTCTCAGCGTCTGTCAGAGACAAGGTTCCTTGGTTTTCTGATACAGATGCATATCTTAATTTGATCCTCCTTTTGTTGCATGAATTTTACTGCAGAGCAAGAAATGCAAACATGAAGTTTATTCAAGGTTTAGAAAACATTGTACATTTTGAATATACATAACATGTCACATATCCTGTTGCTGAGGGAATGTTGTCATGTTGTGTGATAGTGCCACCAGTTCAAATGTGTTATTTGTTGTTACACAAGTGCATGCCAAATGACAAGATGTTCTTTCCCATACCGGGAGTTGAACCCAGGCCACCTGGGTGAAAACCAGGTATCCTAACCGCTAGACCATATGGGAAGACACTTACGTAAGAAAAACATCACAGACAAATCTATAAATGTTGAAATTATGCCTGTTGTAATTAAAAACTCCATCTTTTTTCTCAGAGATGTTGGGGAAAAGTCCCATATAAAATCTGTCTAAAATGTGTTTAAGCGAGGACAGCCAGACACACTGAAAAGTAAAGAGTATTTTTCCCAGCTTGATTTTGGTCAACTAAATATGTCTTCGAGCCAGCCAGGAGTCAAACCTAGAATCTTCTGATCCGTAGTCAGACACATTATCCATTGGGCCAAGGCCCCATATCAAAGCCAAAGTCAGGTCACACCTAGACCAGTGTTCACATTCTCAGCGTCTGTCAGAGACAAGGTTCCTTGGTTTTCTGTTACAGATGCATATCTTAATTTGATCCTCCTTTTGTTGCATGAATTTTACTGCAGAGCAAGAAATGCAATCATGAAGTGTATTCAACATTTAAAAAGCCTTGTGAATGTTGAATCTACATAACATGTCACATTTCCTGTTGCTGAGGGAATATTGTTGTGTTGTGTGATACTGCTGCCAGTTAAAATGTGGTATCTGTTGTTACACATGTGCATGCCAAATGACAAGATGTTCTTTCCCATACCGGGAGTCGAAAACAGGCCACCTGGGTGAAAACCAGGAATCGTAACCGCTAGACCATATTTGAAGGGATTTAATAATAAAAAAATCATCAAAGACAAATCTATAAATGTTGAAATTATGCCTGTTGTAATTAAAAGCTCCATCTTTTTTCTCAGAGATGTTGGGGAAAAGTCCCATATAAAATCTGTCTAAAATGTGTTTAAGCGAGAACAGCCAGACAAACTGAAGAGTATTTTTCCCAGCTTGATTTTGGTCAAATAAATATGTCTTCGAGCCAGCCAGGAGTCGAACCTAGAATCTTCTGATCCGTAGTCAGACACGTTATCCATTGCGCCACTGGCCCCATATTAAAGCTAAAGTCATTTCACACCTAGACCAGTGTTCACATTCTCAGCGTCTGTCACCGACAAGGTTCCTTGGTTTTCTGTTACAGATGCATATCTTAATTTGATCCTCCAGTTGTAGCATGATTTTTACTGCAGAGCAAGAAATGCAAACATGAAGTTTATTCAAGGTTTAGAAAACATTGTACATTTTGAATATACATAACATGTCACATATCCTGTTGCTGAGGGAATGTTGTCATGTTGTGTGATACTGCCACCAGTTCAAATGTGTGATTTGTTGTTACACAAGTGCATGCCAAATGACAAGATGTTCTTTCCCATACCGGGAGTTGAACCCAGGCCACCTGGGTGAAAACCAGGTATCCTAACCGCTAGACCATATGGGAAGACACTTACGTAAGAAAAACATCACAGACAAATCTATAAATGTTGAAATTATGCCTGTTGTAATTAAAAACTCCATCTTTTTTCTCAGAGATGTTGGGGAAAAGTCCCATATAAAATCTGTCTAAAATGTGTTTAAGCGAGGACAGCCAGACACACTGAAAAGTAAAGAGTATTTTTCCCAGCTTGATTTTGGTCAACTAAATATGTCTTCGAGCCAGCCAGGAGCCAAACCTAGAATCTTCTGATCCGTAGTCAGACACATTATCCATTGGGCCAAGGCCCCATATCAAAGCCAAAGTCAGGTCACACCTAGACCAGTGTTCACATTCTCAGCGTCTGTCAGAGACAAGGTTCCTTGGTTTTCTGATACAGATGCATATCTTAATTTGATCCTCCAGTTGTAGCATGATTTTTACTGCAGAGCAAGAAATGCAAACATGAAGTTTATTCAAGGTTTAGAAAACATTGTACATTTTGAATATACATAACATGTCACATATCCTGTTGCTGAGGGAATGTTGTCATGTTGTGTGATACTGCCACCAGTTCAAATGTGTGATTTGTTGTTACACAAGTGCATGCCAAATGACAAGATGTTCTTTCCCATACCGGGAGTTGAACCCAGGGCCACCTGGGTGAAAACCAGGTATCCTAACCGCTAGACCATATGGGAAGACACTTACGTAAGAAAAACATCACAGACAAATCTATAAATGTTGAAATTATGCCTGTTGTAATTAAAAACTCCATCTTTTTTCTCAGAGATGTTGGGGAAAAGTCCCATATAAAATCTGTCTAAAATGTGTTTAAGCGAGGACAGCCAGACACACTGAAAAGTAAAGAGTATTTTTCCCAGCTTGATTTTGGTCAACTAAATATGTCTTCGAGCCAGCCAGGAGCCAAACCTAGAATCTTCTGATCCGTAGTCAGACACATTATCCATTGGGCCAAGGCCCCATATCAAAGCCAAAGTCAGGTCACACCTAGACCAGTGTTCACATTCTCAGCGTCTGTCAGAGACAAGGTTCCTTGGTTTTCTGTTACAGATGCATATCTTAATTTGATCCTCCTTTTGTTGCATGAATTTTACTGCAGAGCAAGAAATGCAATCATGAAGTGTATTCAACATTTAAAAAGCCTTGTGAATGTTGAATCTACATAACATGTCACATTTCCTGTTGCTGAGGGAATATTGTTGTGTTGTGTGATACTGCTGCCAGTTAAAATGTGGTATCTGTTGTTACACATGTGCATGCCAAATGACAAGATGTTCTTTCCCATACCGGGAGTCGAAAACAGGCCACCTGGGTGAAAACCAGGAATCGTAACCGCTAGACCATATTTGAAGGGATTTAATAATAAAAAAATCATCAAAGACAAATCTATAAATGTTGAAATTATGCCTGTTGTAATTAAAAACTCCATCTTTTTTCTCAGAGATGTTGGGGAAAAGTCCCATATAAAATCTGTCTAAAATGTGTTTAAGCGAGAACAGCCAGACAAACTGAAGAGTATTTTTCCCAGCTTGATTTTGGTCAAATAGATATGTCTTCGAGCCAGCCAGAAGTCGAACCTAGAATCTTCTGATCCGTAGTCAGACACGTTATCCATTGCGCCACTGGCCCCATATTAAAGCTAAAGTCATTTCACACCTAGACCAGTGTTCACATTCTCAGCGTCTGTCACCGACAAGGTTCCTTGGTTTTCTGTTACAGATGCATATCTTAATTTGATCCTCCAGTTGTAGCATGATTTTTACTGCAGAGCAAGAAATGCAAACATGAAGTTTATTCAAGGTTTAGAAAACATTGTACATTTTGAATATACATAACATGTCACATATCCTGTTGCTGAGGGAATGTTGTCATGTTGTGTGATACTGCCACCAGTTCAAATGTGTGATTTGTTGTTACACAAGTGCATGCCAAATGACAAGATGTTCTTTCCCATACCGGGAGTTGAACCCAGGCCACCTGGGTGAAAACCAGGTATCCTAACCGCTAGACCATATGGGAAGACACTTACGTAAGAAAAACATCACAGACAAATCTATAAATGTTGAAATTATGCCTGTTGTAATTAAAAACTCCATCTTTTTTCTCAGAGATGTTGGGGAAAAGTCCCATATAAAATCTGTCTAAAATGTGTTTAAGCGAGGACAGCCAGACACACTGAAAAGTAAAGAGTATTTTTCCCAGCTTGATTTTGGTCAACTAAATATGTCTTCGAGCCAGCCAGGAGTCAAACCTAGAATCTTCTGATCCGTAGTCAGACACATTATCCATTGGGCCAAGGCCCCATATCAAAGCCAAAGTCAGGTCACACCTAGACCAGTGTTCACATTCTCAGCGTCTGTCAGAGACAAGGTTCCTTGGTTTTCTGATTACAGATGCATATCTTAATTTGATCCTCCTTTGTTGCATGAATTTTACTGCAGAGCAAGAAATGCAATCATGAAGTGTATTCAACATTTAAAAAGCCTTGTGAATGTTGAATCTACATAACATGTCACATTTCCTGTTGCTGAGGGAATATTGTTGTGTTGTGTGATACTGCTGCCAGTTAAAATGTGGTATCTGTTGTTACACATGTGCATGCCAAATGACAAGATGTTCTTTCCCATACCGGGAGTCGAAAACAGGCCACCTGGGTGAAAACCAGGAATCGTAACCGCTAGACCATATTTGAAGGGATTTATTTAATAATAAAAAATCATCAAAGACAAATCTATAAATGTTGAAATTATGCCTGTTGTAATTAAAAGCTCCATCTTTTTTCTCAGAGATGTTGGGGAAAAGTCCCAAATAAAATCTGTCTAAAATGTGTTTAAGCGAGAACAGCCAGACAAACTGAAGAGTATTTTTCCCAGCTTGATTTTGGTCAAATAAATATGTCTTCGAGCCAGCCAGGAGTCGAACCTAGAATCTTCTGATCCGTAGTCAGACACGTTATCCATTGCGCCACTGGCCCCATATTAAAGCTAAAGTCATTTCACACCTAGACCAGTGTTCACATTCTCAGCGTCTGTCACCGACAAGGTTCCTTGGTTTTCTGTTACAGATGCATATCTTAATTTGATCCTCCAGTTGTAGCATGATTTTTACTGCAGAGCAAGAAATGCAAACATGAAGTTTATTCAAGGTTTAGAAAACATTGTACATTTTGAATATACATAACATGTCACATATCCTGTTGCTGAGGGAATGTTGTCATGTTGTGTGATACTGCCACCAGTTCAAATGTGTGATTTGTTGTTACACAAGTGCATGCCAAATGACAAGATGTTCTTTCCCATACCGGGAGTTGAACCCAGGCCACCTGGGTGAAAACCAGGTATCCTAACCGCTAGACCATATGGGAAGACACTTACGTAAGAAAAACATCACAGACAAATCTATAAATGTTGAAATTATGCCTGTTGTAATTAAAAACTCCATCTTTTTTCTCAGAGATGTTGGGGAAAAGTCCCATATAAAATCTGTCTAAAATGTGTTTAAGCGAGGACAGCCAGACACACTGAAAAGTAAAGAGTATTTTTCCCAGCTTGATTTTGGTCAACTAAATATGTCTTCGAGCCAGCCAGGAGCCAAACCTAGAATCTTCTGATCCGTAGTCAGACACATTATCCATTGGGCCAAGGCCCCATATCAAAGCCAAAGTCAGGTCACACCTAGACCAGTGTTCACATTCTCAGCGTCTGTCAGAGACAAGGTTCCTTGGTTTTCTGATACAGATGCATATCTTAATTTGATCCTCCTTTTGTTGCATGAATTTTACTGCAGAGCAAGAAATGCAATCATGAAGTGTATTCAACATTTAAAAAGCCTTGTGAATGTTGAATCTACATAACATGTCACATTTCCTGTTGCTGAGGGAATATTGTTGTGTTGTGTGATACTGCTGCAAGTTAAAATGTGGTATCTGTTGTTACACATGTGCATGCCAAATGACAAGATGTTCTTTCCCATACCGGGAGTCGAAAACAGGCCACCTGGGTGAAAACCAGGAATCGTAACCGCTAGACCATATTTGAAGGGATTTAATAATAAAAAAATCATCAAAGACAAATCTATAAATGTTGAAATTATGCCTGTTGTAATTAAAAGCTCCATCTTTTTTCTCAGAGATGTTGGGGAACAGTCCCATATAAAATCTGTCTAAAATGTGTTTAAGCGAGAACAGCCAGACAAACTGAAGAGTGTTTTTCCCAGCTTGATTTTGGTCAAATAAATATGTCTACGAGCCAGCAAGGAGTCGAACCTAGAATCTTCTGATCCGTAGTCAGACACGTTATCCATTGCGCCACTGGCCCCATATTAAAGCTAAAGTCATTTCACACCTAGACCAGTGTTCACATTCTCAGCGTCTTTCACCGACAAGGTTCCTTGGTTTTCTGTTACAGATGCATATCTTAATTTGATCCTCCAGTTGTAGCATGATTTTTACTGGAGAGCAAGAAATGCAAACATGAAGTTCATTCAAGGTTTAGAAAACATTGTACATTTTGAATATACATAACATGTCACATATCCTGTTGCTGAGGGAATGTTGTCATGTTGTGTGATACTGCCACCAGTTCAAATGTGTGATTTGTTGTTACACAAGTGCATGCCAAATGACAAGATGTTCTTTCCCATACCGGGAGTTGAACCCAGGCCACCTGGGTGAAAACCAGGTATCCTAACCGCTAGACCATATGGGAAGACACTTACGTAAGAAAAACATCACAGACAAATCTATAAATGTTGAAATTATGCCTGTTGTAATTAAATACTCCATCTTTTTTCTCAGAGATGTTGGGGAAAAGTCCCATATAAAATCTGTCTAAAATGTGTTTAAGCGAGGACAGCCAGACACACTGAAAAGTAAAGAGTATTTTTCCCAGCTTGATTTTGGTCAACTAAATATGTCTTCGAGCCAGCCAGGAGCCAAACCTAGAATCTTCTGATCTGTAGTCAGACACATTATCCATTGGGCCAAGGCCCCATATCAAAGCCAAAGTCAGGTCACACCTAGACCAGTGTTCACATTCTCAGCGTCTGTCAGAGACAAGGTTCCTTGGTTTTCTGATACAGATGCATATCTTAATTTGATCCTCCTTTTGTTGCATGAATTTTACTGCAGAGCAAGAAATGCAATCATGAAGTGTATTCAACATTTAAAAAGCCTTGTGAATGTTGAATCTACATAACATGTCACATTTCCTGTTGCTGAGGGAATATTGTTGTGTTGTGTGATACTGCTGCCAGTTAAAATGTGGTATCTGTTGTTACACATGTGCATGCCAAATGACAAGATGTTCTTTCCCATACCGGGAGTCGAAAACAGGCCACCTGGGTGAAAACCAGGAATCGTAACCGCTAGACCATATTTGAAGGGATTTAATAATAAAAAAATCATCAAGGACAAATCTATAAATGTTGAAATTATGCCTGTTGTAAATAAAAGCTCCATCTTTTTTTCTCAGAGATGTTGGGGAACAGTCGCATATAAAATCTGTCTAAAATGTGTTTAAGCGAGAACAGCCAGACAAACTGAAGAGTATTTTTCCCAGCTTGATTTTGGTCAAATAAATATGTCTTCGAGCCAGCCAGGAGTCGAACCTAGAATCTTCTGATCCGTAGTCAGACACGTTATCCATTGCGCCACTGGCCCCATATTAAAGCTAAAGTCATTTCACACCTAGACCAGTGTTCACATTCTCAGCGTCTGTCACCGACAAGGTTCCTTGGTTTTCTGTTACAGATGCATATCTTAATTTGATCCTCCAGTTGTAGCATGATTTTTACTGCAGAGCAAGAAATGCAAACATGAAGTTCATTCAAGGTTTAGAAAACATTGTACATTTTGAATATACATAACATGTCACATATCCTGTTGCTGAGGGAATGTTGTCATGTTGTGTGATACTGCCACCAGTTCAAATGTGTGATTTGTTGTTACACAAGTGCATGCCAAATGACAAGATGTTCTTTCCCATACCGGGAGTTGAACCCAGGCCACCTGGGTGAAAACCAGGTATCCTAACCGCTAGACCATATGGGAAGACACTTACGTAAGAAAAACATCACAGACAAATCTATAAATGTTGAAATTATGCCTGTTGTAATTAAAAACTCCATCTTTTTTCTCAGAGATGTTGGGGAAAAGTCCCATATAAAATCTGTCTAAAATGTGTTTAAGCGAGGACAGCCAGACACACTGAAAAGTAAAGAGTATTTTTCCCAGCTTGATTTTGGTCATTTAAATATGTCTTCGAGCCAGCCAGGAGCCAAACCTAGAATCTTCTGTTCGGTAGTCAGACACATTATCCTTTGGGCCAAGGCCCCATATCAAAGCCAAAGTCAGGTCACACCTAGACCAGTGTTCACATTCTCAGCGTCTGTCAGAGACAAGGTTCCTTGGTTTTCTGATACAGATGCATATCTTAATTTGATCCTCCTTTTGTTGCATGAATTTTACTGCAGAGCAAGAAATGCAATCATGAAGTGTATTCAACATTTAAAAAGCCTTGTGAATGTTGAATCTACATAACATGTCACATTTCCTGTTGCTGAGGGAATATTGTTGTGTTGTGTGATACTGCTGCCAGTTAAAATGTGGTATCTGTTGTTACACATGTGCATGCCAAATGACAAGATGTTCTTTCCCATACCGGGAGTCGAAAACAGGCCACCTGGGTGAAAACCAGGAATCGTAACCGCTAGACCATATGGGAAGGGATTTAATAATAAAAAAATCATCAAAGACAAATCTATAAATGTTGAAATTATGCCTGTTGTAAATAAAAGCTCCATCTTTTTTCTCAGAGATGTTGGGGAACAGTCCCATATAAAATCTGTCTAAAATGTGTTTAAGCGAGAACAGCCAGACAAACTGAAGAGTATTTTTCCCAGCTTGATTTTGGTCAAATAAATATGTCTTCGAGCCAGCCAGGAGTCGAACCTAGAATCTTCTGATCCGTAGTCAGACACGTTATCCATTGCGCCACTGGCCCCATATTAAAGCTAAAGTCATTTCACACCTAGACCAGTGTTCACATTCTCAGCGTCTTTCACCGACAAGGTTCCTTGGTTTTCTGTTACAGATGCATATCTTAATTTGATCCTCCAGTTGTAGCATGATTTTTACTGGAGAGCAAGAAATGCAAACATGAAGTTCATTCAAGGTTTAGAAAACATTGTACATTTTGAATATACATAACATGTCACATATCCTGTTGCTGAGGGAATGTTGTCATGTTGTGTGATACTGCCACCAGTTCAAATGTGTGATTTGTTGTTACACAAGTGCATGCCAAATGACAAGATGTTCTTTCCCATACCGGGAGTTGAACCCAGGCCACCTGGGTGAAAACCAGGTATCCTAACCGCTAGACCATATGGGAAGACACTTACGTAAGAAAAACATCACAGACAAATCTATAAATGTTGAAATTATGCCTGTTGTAATTAAAAACTCCATCTTTTTTCTCAGAGATGTTGGGGAAAAGTCCCATATAAAATCTGTCTAAAATGTGTTTAAGCGAGGACAGCCAGACACACTGAAAAGTAAAGAGTATTTTTCCCAGCTTGATTTTGGTCAACTAAATATGTCTTCGAGCCAGCCAGGAGCCAAACCTAGAATCTTCTGATCCGTAGTCAGACACATTATCCATTGGGCCAAGGCCCCATATCAAAGCCAAAGTCAGGTCACACCTAGACCAGTGTTCACATTCTCAGCGTCTGTCAGAGACAAGGTTCCTTGGTTTTCTGATACAGATGCATATCTTAATTTGATCCTCCTTTTGTTGCATGAATTTTACTGCAGAGCAAGAAATGCAATCATGAAGTGTATTCAACATTTAAAAAGCCTTGTGAATGTTGAATCTACATAACATGTCACATTTCCTGTTGCTGAGGGAATATTGTTGTGTTGTGTGATACTGCTGCCAGTTAAAATGTGGTATCTGTTGTTACACATGTGCATGCCAAATGACAAGATGTTCTTTCCCATACCGGGAGTCGAAAACAGGCCACCTGGGTGAAAACCAGGAATCGTAACCGCTAGACCATATGGGAAGGGATTTAATAATAAAAAAATCATCAAAGACAAATCTATAAATGTTGAAATTATGCCTGTTGTAATAAAAGCTCCATCTTTTTTCTCAGAGATGTTGGGGAACAGTCCCATATAAAATCTGTCTAAAATGTGTTTAAGCGAGAACAGCCAGACAAACTGAAGAGTGTTTTTCCCAGCTTGATTTTGGTCAAATAAATATGTCTACGAGCCAGCCAGGAGTCAAACCTAGAATCTTCTGATCCGTAGTCAGACACGTTATCCATTGCGCCACTGGCCCCATATTAAAGCTAAAGTCATTTCACACCTAGACCAGTGTTCACATTCTCAGCGTCTTTCACCGACAAGGTTCCTTGGTTTTCTGTTACAGATGCATATCTTATTTTGATCCTCCAGTTGTAGCATGATTTTTACTGCAGAGCAAGAAATGCAAACATGAAGTTTATTCAAGGTTTAGAAAACATTGTACATTTTGAATATACATAACATGTCACATATCCTGTTGCTGAGGGAATGTTGTCATGTTGTGTGATACTGCCACCAGTTCAAATGAGTGATTTGTTGTTACACAAGTGCATGCCAAATGACAAGATGTTCTTTCCCATACCGGGAGTTGAACCCAGGCCACCTGGGTGAAAACCAGGTATCCTAACCGCTAGACCATATGGGAAGACACTTACGTAAGAAAAACATCACAGACAAATCTATAAATGTTGAAATTATGCCTGTTGTAATTAAAACTCCATCTTTTTTCTCAGAGATGTTGGGGAAAAGTCCCATATAAAATCTGTCTAAAATGTGTTTAAGCGAGGACAGCCAGACACACTGAAAAGTAAAGAGTATTTTTCCCAGCTTGATTTTGGTCAACTAAATATGTCTTCGAGCCAGCCAGGAGTCCAAACCTAGAATCTTCTGATCCGTAGTCAGACACATTATCCATTGGGCCAAGGCCCCATATCAAAGCCAAAGTCAGGTCACACCTAGACCAGTGTTCACATTCTCAGCGTCTGTCAGAGACAAGGTTCCTTGGTTTTCTGATACAGATGCATATCTTAATTTGATCCTCCTTTTGTTGCATGAATTTTACTGCAGAGCAAGAAATGCAATCATGAAGTGTATTCAACATTTAAAAAGCCTTGTGAATGTTGAATCTACATAACATGTCACATTTCCTGTTGCTGAGGGAATATTGTTGTGTTGTGTGATACTGCTGCCAGTTAAAATGTGGTATCTGTTGTTACACATGTGCATGCCAAATGACAAGATGTTCTTTCCCATACCGGGAGTCGAAAACAGGCCACCTGGGTGAAAACCAGGAATCGTAACCGCTAGACCATATTTGAAGGGATTTAATAATAAAAAAATCATCAAAGACAAATCTATAAATGTTGAAATTATGCCTGTTGTAAATAAAAGCTCCATCTTTTTTCTCAGAGATGTTGGGGAACAGTCCCATATAAAATCTGTCTAAAATGTGTTTAAGCGAGAACAGCCAGACAAACTGAAGAGTATTTTTCCCAGCTTGATTTTGGTCAAATAAATATGTCTTCGAGCCAGCCAGGAGTCAAACCTAGAATCTTCTGATCCGTAGTCAGACACGTTATCCATTGCGCCACTGGCCCCATATTAAAGCTAAAGTCATTTCACACCTAGACCAGTGTTCACATTCTCAGCGTCTGTCACCGACAAGGTTCCTTGGTTTTCTGTTACAGATGCATATCTTAATTTGATCCTCCAGTTGTAGCATGATTTTTACTGGAGAGCAAGAAATGCAAACATGAAGTTCATTCAAGGTTTAGAAAACATTGTACATTTTGAATATACATAACATGTCACATATCCTGTTGCTGAGGGAATGTTGTCATGTTGTGTGATACTGCCACCAGTTCAAATGTGTGATTTGTTGTTACACAAGTGCATGCCAAATGACAAGATGTTCTTTCCCATACCGGGAGTTGAACCCAGGCCACCTGGGTGAAAACCAGGTATCCTAACCGCTAGACCATATGGGAAGACACTTACGTAAGAAAAACATCACAGACAAATCTATAAATGTTGAAATTATGCCTGTTGTAATTAAAAGCTCCATCTTTTTTCTCAGAGATGTTGGGGAAAAGTCCCATATAAAATCTGTCTAAAATGTGTTTAAGCGAGAACAGCCAGACACACTGAAAGTAAGAGTTTTTTTCCCAGCTTGATTTTGGTCAACTAAATATGTCTTCGAGCCAGCCAGGAGTCAAACCTAGAATCTTCTGATCCGTAGTCAGACACGTTATCCATTGCGCCACTGGCCCCATATTAAAGCTAAAGTCATTTCACACCTAGACCAGTGTTCACATTCTCAGCGTCTGTCACCGACAAGGTTCCTTGGTTTTCTGTTACAGATGCATATCTTAATTTGATCCTCCAGTTGTAGCATGATTTTTACTGCAGAGCAAGAAATGCAAACATGAAGTTTATTCAAGGTTTAGAAAACATTGTACATTTTGAATATACATAACATGTCACATATCCTGTTGCTGAGGGAATGTTGTCATGTTGTGTGATACTGCCACCAGTTCAAATGTGTGATTTGTTGTTACACAAGTGCATGCCAAATGACAAGATGTTCTTTCCCATACCGGGAGTTGAACCCAGGCCACCTGGGTGAAAACCAGGAATCGTAACCGCTAGACCATATGGGAAGGGATTTAATAATAAAAAAATCATCAAAGACAAATCTATAAATGTTGAAATTATGCCTGTTGTAATTAAAAGCTCCATCTTTTTTCTCAGAGATGTTGGGGAAAAGTCCCAAATAAAATCTGTCTAAAATGTGTTTAAGCGAGAACAGCCAGACAAACTGAAGAGTATTTTTCCCAGCTTGATTTTGGTCAAATAAATATGTCTTCGAGCCAGCCAGGAGTCGAACCTAGAATCTTCTGATCCGTAGTCAGACACGTTATCCATTGCGCCACTGGCCCCATATTAAAGCTAAAGTCATTTCACACCTAGACCAGTGTTCACATTCTCAGCGTCTGTCACCGACAAGGTTCCTTGGTTTTCTGTTACAGATGCATATCTTAATTTGATCCTCCAGTTGTAGCATGATTTTTACTGCAGAGCAAGAAATGCAAACATGAAGTGTATTCAACATTTAAAAAGCCTTGTGAATGTTGAATCTACATAACATGTCACATTTCCTGTTGCTGAGGGAATATTGTTGTGTTGTGTGATACTGCTGCCAGTTAAAATGTGGTATCTGTTGTTACACATGTGCATGCCAAATGACAAGATGTTCTTTCCCATACCGGGAGTCGAAAACAGGCCACCTGGGTGAAAACCAGGAATCGTAACCGCTAGACCATATTTTAAGGGATTTAATAATAAAAAAATCATCAAAGACAAATCTATAAATGTTGAAATTATGCCTGTTGTAATTAAAAGCTCCATCTGTTTTCTCAGAGATGTTGGGGAAAAGTCCCAAATAAAATCTGTCTAAAATGTGTTTAACCTGTTTAATCTAGGGGGCAGTATTGAGAATTTTGGGAAAAAATATGTGCCCATTTTTAACTGCCTCCTACACCAACTCAGAAGCTAGAATATGCATATTATTGTTCAGGTTTGGATAGAAAACACTCTGAATTTTCTAAAGCGCCACTGGGCCCATATTAAGCTAAAGTCATTTCACACCCTAGACCAGTGTTCACATTCTCAGCGTCTGTCCACGACAAGGTTCCTTTGGTTTTCTGTTACAGATGCATATCTTAATTTGATCCTCCAGTTGTAGCATGATTTTACTGCAGGAGCAAGAAATGCAAACATGAAGTTTATTCAAGGTTTAGAAAACATTGTACTTTTGAATATACATAACATGTCACATATCCTGTTGCTGAGGGAATGTTGTCATGTTGTGTGATACTGCCACCAGTCAAATGTGTGATTTGTTGTTAACACAAGTGCATGCCAATGACAAGATGTTCTTTCCCATACCGGGAGTTGAACCCAGGCGAAAACCAGGCATCCTAACCGCTAACCATATGGGAAGACACTTACGTAAGAAAAACATCACTGAACGCTAACTATTTGGACATAAATTATGAACTTTGTCAAAAGAAACCACATTTGTTCTGGACCTGGGATCGCTGGCAGCGCCTTCTGATGGAGATAATCAAAGGTAAGGGGATATTTAGAATGTTATTATCGATATTAGATGATGCTAATGCTAACTGTATAGCTTAGCTTAGCTTATAGCTTAGCTTGCTGTTGTTAGCATAGTACCCAGTTTATTGCAAAATGTGATTTCCCAGTAAAGTTATTTTGAGATCTGGCCATTCGGTAGCAATTACGAGATGATAATATATTATTCTTTGAATGACAATATTATAATTGACCAATGTTTTCGAATAGTAATTCCGTGATTTGTAATGCTGGATTCACTGGGAGCATTCGAGCCGAAAAAAATTCTGAATTTCACCGCGACTGTAAATGCTGTTTTTGGATATAAATATGAACTTGATGGAACTAAAAATGCATGTATTGTATAACATAATGTCCTATGAGTGTCATCTGATGCAGATTGTCAAAGGTAAGTGCATAATTCTAGCTAGTTTTCTGTCTGTTGATGCCCTTCTTTGAAATGGCTAAACATTACACACAGCTATTGTCAATGTACTCTCCTAACATAACCTAACTTTATGAATTCTCCGTAAAGCCTCTGAAAATCAGACAGCGTGGTTAGATTTAGGAGATATATCTTTCAAATGGAGGAAAATAGTTGATTATTTGAAATGATTACTCTTGCAGTTTTGAATTCCCCGCCATGGTCACATGACAATGAATCCCAATACCGGGATAAGATCCTGCCCCCTGGCCTCAACAGGTTTGCGAGAACAGCCAGCCAAACTGAAGAGTATTTTTCCCAGCTTGATTTTGGTCAAATAAATATGTCTTCGAGCCAGCCAGGAGTCGAGCCAGCCAGGATCTTCTGATCCGTAGTCAGACACGTTATCCTGTTATGGCTAGGGGGCAGTATTTTCACGGCTGGATAAAAAACGTACCCGATTTAATCTGATTATTAATCCTGCCCAGAAACTGGAATATGCATATAATTATTAGCTTTGGAGAGAAAACACTCCAAAGTTTCTGAAACTGTTTGAATGGTGTCTGTGAGTATAACAGAACTCCTATGGCAGGCAAAAACCTGAGATGCTTCTGTTCAGGAAGTACCCTGTCTGAACATTTCTTGCCCTTCTTTATTATCTCTATCGTTTACAAAGGATCTCTGCTCTTACGTGACAATTCACACGTCTCCAATGAGGTCTCATAGCCCGGGAAAAACAGGAATGACGTAATTCAAAGCCCTGGCTGAAGCACAGGAAGGCAAAAGCTAAGTGGTCACTCAATGGTCTAAGCCTTAGGCGCGTGATACGCCCCGCCCCCGGCTTTCGGTTTTTTCCTCAGTTTACAGACAGGCAGATTCCCGGTCGGAATATTATCGCTTCTCTACGAGATAAATTGCATAAATATTGGTTTTAAACAGCGGTTGACATGCTTCGAAGTACGGTAATGGAATATTTAGAAATTTTTTGTCATATTTTGCGTCATGCTCGTGGCCGAGATTTAGCGTTGGGATAGTGTCTAGAATGCACGAACAAAACGTCGCTGTTTGGATATAACGATGGATTATTTGGGACCAAACCTACATTTGTTATTGAAGTAGAAGTCCTGGCAGTGTATTCTGATGAAGAACAAGCAAGGTAAGAACATTTTTCTTATAGGAAATGTGATTTTGGTGAAGGCTAAACTTGCAGGGTGTCTAAATAGCTAGCCCTATAACGCCGGGCTATGTACTTACATTATTGCAAAATGTGCTTCATCCGAAAAGCTATTTTAAAATCGGACATATCGAGTGCATAGAGGAGTTCTGTATCTATAATTCTTAAAATAATTGTTATGCTTTTTGTGAACGTTTATCGTGAGTAATTTAGTAAAATCACCGGAAGTGTTCGGTGGGAATGCTAGTTCTGAACGTCACATGCTAATGTAAAAAGCTGTTTTTTGATATAAATATGTGCATGCCAATGACAAGATGTTCTTCCCATACTGGGAAGTCGAAAACAGGCCACCTGGGTGAAAACCAGGAATCGTAACCGCTAGACCATATGAGAGGGATTTAATAATAAAAAATCATCACAAGACAAATCTATAATGTTGAAATTATGCCTGTTGTAATAAAAGCTCCATCTTTTTCTCAGAGATGTTGGGGAAACAGTCCCCTATAAATCTGTCTAAAATGTGTTTAAGCGAGAACAGCCAGACAAACTGAAGGAGTATTTTTCCCCGCTTGATTTGGTCAAATAAATATGTCTTCGAGCCAGCCAGGAGTCGAACCTAGAATCTTCTGATCCGTAGTCAGACACGTTATCCATTGCGCCACTGGCCCCATATTAAAGCTAAAGTCATTTCACACCTAGACCAGTGTTCACATTCTCAGCGTCTGTCACCGACAAGGTTCCTTGGTTTTCTGTTACAGATGCATATCTTAATTTGATCCTCCAGTTGTAGCATGATTTTTACTGCAGAGCAAGAAATGCAAACATGAAGTTTATTCAAGGTTTAGAAAACATTGTACATTTTGAATATACATAACATGTCACATATCCTGTTGCTGAGGGAATGTTGTCATGTTGTGTGATACTGCCACCAGTTCAAATGTGTGATTTGTTGTTACACAAGTGCATGCCAAATGACAAGATGTTCTTTCCCATACCGGGAGTTGAACCCAGGCGAAAACCAGGCATCCTAACCGCTAGACCATATGGGAAGACACTTACGTAAGAAAAACATCACAGACAAATCTATAAATGTTGAAATTATGACTGTTGTAATTAAAACTCCATCTTTTTTCTCAGAGATGTTGGGGAAAAGTCCCATATAAAATCTGTCTAAAATGTGTTTAAGCGAGGACAGCCAGACACACTGAAAAGTAAAGAGTATTTTTCCCAGCTGAATTTGGTCAACTAAATATGTCTTCGAGCCAGCCAGGAGTCCAAACCTAGAATCTTCTGATCCGTAGTCAGACACATTATCCTTGGGCCAAGGCCCCATATCAAAGCCAAAGTCAGGTCACACCTAGACCAGTGTTCACATTCTCAGCGTCTGTCAGAGACAAGGTTCCTTGGTTTTCTGATACAGATGCATATCTTAATTTGATCCTCCTTTTGTTGCATGAATTTTACTGCAGAGCAAGAAATGCAATCATGAAGTGTATTCAACATTTAAAAAGCCTTGTGAATGTTGAATCTACATAACATGTCACATTTCCTGTTGCTGAGGGAATATTGTTGTGTTGTGTGATACTGCTGCCAGTTAAATGTGGTATCTGTTGTTACACATGTGCATGCCAAATGACAAGATGTTCTTTCCCATACCGGGAGTCGAAAACAGGCCACCTGGGTGAAAACCAGGAATCGTAACCGCTAGACCATATGGGAAGGGATTTAATAATAAAAAAATCATCAAAGACAAATCTATAAATGTTGAAATTATGCCTGTTGTAATTAAAAGCTCCATCTTTTTTCTCAGAGATGTTGGGGAACAGTCCCATATAAAATCTGTCTAAAATGTGTTTAAGCGAGAACAGCCAGACAAACTGAAGAGTATTTTTCCCAGCTTGATTTTGGTCAAATAAATATGTCTTCGAGCCAGCCAGGAGTCGAACCTAGAATCTTCTGATCCGTAGTCAGACACGTTATCCATTGCGCCACTGGCCCCATATTAAAGCCAAAGTCAGGTCACACCTAGACCAGTGTTCACATTCTCAGCGTCTGTCAGAGACAAGGTTCCTTGGTTTTCTGATACAGATGCATATCTTAATTTGATCCTCCTTTTGTTGCATGAATTTTACTGCAGAGCAAGAAATGCAATCATGAAGTGTATTCAACATTTAAAAAGCCTTGTGAATGTTGAATCTACATAACATGTCACATTTCCTGTTGCTGAGGGAATATTGTTGTGTTGTGTGATACTGCTGCCAGTTAAAATGTGGTATCTGTTGTTACACATGTGCATGCCAAATGACAAGATGTTCTTTCCCATACCGGGAGTCGAAAACAGGCCACCTGGGTGAAAACCAGGAATCGTAACCGCTAGACCATATGGGAAGGGATTTAATAATAAAAAAATCATCAAAGACAAATCTATAAATGTTGAAATTATGCCTGTTGTAATTAAAGCTCCATCTTTTTTCTCAGAGATGTTGGGGAACAGTCCCATATAAAATCTGTCTAAAATGTGTTTAAGCGAGAACAGCCAGACAAACTGAAGAGTATTTTTCCCAGCTTGATTTTGGTCAAATAAATATGTCTTCGAGCCAGCCAGGAGTCGAACCTAGAATCTTCTGATCCGTAGTCAGACACGTTATCCATTGCGCCACTGGCCCCATATTAAAGCTAAAGTCATTTCACACCTAGACCAGTGTTCACATTCTCAGCGTCTGTCACCGACAAGGTTCCTTGGTTTTCTGTTACAGATGCATATCTTAATTTGATCCTCCAGTTGTAGCATGATTTTTACTGCAGAGCAAGAAATGCAAACATGAAGTTTATTCAAGGTTTAGAAAACATTGTACATTTTGAATATACATAACATGTCACATATCCTGTTGCTGAGGGAATGTTGTCATGTTGTGTGATACTGCCACCAGTTCAAATGTGTGATTTGTTGTTACACAAGTGCATGCCAAATGACAAGATGTTCTTTCCCATACCGGGAGTCGAAAACAGGCCACCTGGGTGAAAACCAGGAATCGTAACCGCTAGACCATATGGGAAGGATTTAATAATAAAAAATCATCAAAGACAAATCTATAAATGTTGAAATTATGCCTGTTGTAATTAAAAGCTCCATCTTTTTTCTCAGAGATGTTGGGGAACAGTCCCATATAAAATCTGTCTAAAATGTGTTTAAGCGAGAACAGCCAGACAAACTGAAGAGTATTTTTCCCAGCTTGATTTTGGTCAACTAAATATGTCTTCGAGCCAGCCAGGAGTCGAACCTAGAATCTTCTGATCCGTAGTCAGACACATTATCCATTGCGCCACTGGCCCCATATTAAAGCTAAAGTCATTTCACACCTAGACCAGTGTTCACATTCTCAGCGTCTGTCAGCGACAAGGTTCCTTGGTTTTCTGATACAGATGCATATCTTAATTTGATCCTCCAGTTGTAGCATGATTTTTTACTGCAGAGCAAGAAATGCAATCATGAAGTGTATTCAACATTTAAAAAGCCTTGTGAATGTTGAATCTACATAACATGTCACATTTCCTGTTGCTGAGGGAATATTGTTGTGTTGTGTGATACTGCTGCCAGTTAAAATGTGGTATCTGTTGTTACACATGTGCATGCCAAATGACAAGATGTTCTTTCCCATACCGGGAGTCGAAAACAGGCCACCTGGGTGAAAACCAGGAATCGTAACCGCTAGACCATATGGGAAGGGATTTAATAATAAAAAAATCATCAAAGACAAATCTATAAATGTTGAAATTATGCCTGTTGTAAATAAAAGCTCCATCTTTTTTCTCAGAGATGTTGGGGAACAGTCCCATATAAAATCTGTCTAAAATGTGTTTAAGCGAGAACAGCCAGACAAACTGAAGAGTATTTTTCCCAGCTTGATTTTGGTCAAATAAATATGTCTTCGAGCCAGCCAGGAGTCGAACCTAGAATCTTCTGATCCGTAGTCAGACACGTTATCCATTGCGCCACTGGCCCCATATTAAAGCTAAAGTCATTTCACACCTAGACCAGTGTTCACATTCTCAGCGTCTGTCACCGACAAGGTTCCTTGGTTTTCTGTTACAGATGCATATCTTAATTTGATCCTCCAGTTGTAGCATGATTTTTACTGCAGAGCAAGAAATGCAAACATGAAGTTTATTCAAGGTTTAGAAAACATTGTACATTTTGAATATACATAACATGTCACATATCCTGTTGCTGAGGGAATGTTGTCATGTTGTGTGATACTGCCACCAGTTCAAATGTGTGATTTGTTGTTACACAAGTGCATGCCAAATGACAAGATGTTCTTTCCCATACCGGGAGTTGAACATGGGCCACCTGGGTGAAAACCAGGTATCCTAACCATTAGACCATATGGGAAGACACTTACGTAAGAAAAACATCACAGACAAATCTATAAATGTTGAAATTATGACTGTTGTAATTAAAAACTCCATCTTTTTTCTCAGAGATGTTGGGGAAAAGTCCCATATAAAATCTGTCTAAAATGTGTTTAAGCGAGAACAGCCAGACAAACTGAAGAGTATTTTTCCCAGCTTGATTTTGGTCAAATAAATATGTCTTCGAGCCAGCCAGGAGTCGAACCTAGAATCTTCTGATCCGTAGTCAGACACGTTATCCATTGCGCCACTGGCCCCATATTAAAGCTAAAGTCATTTCACACCTAGACCAGTGTTCACATTCTCAGCGTCTGTCACCGACAAGGTTCCTTGGTTTTCTGTTACAGATGCATATCTTAATTTGATCCTCCAGTTGTAGCATGATTTTTACTGCAGAGCAAGAAATGCAAACATGAAGTTTATTCAAGGTTTAGAAAACATTGTACATTTTGAATATACATAACATGTCACATATCCTGTTGCTGAGGGAATGTTGTCATGTTGTGTGATACTGCCACCAGTTCAAATGTGTGATTTGTTGTTACACAAGTGCATGCCAAATAACAAGATGTTCTTTCCCATACCGGGAGTTGAACCCAGGTCACTTGGGTGAAAACCAGGCATCCTAACCGCTAGACCATATGGGAAGACACTTACGTAAGAAAAACATCACAGACAAATCTATAAATGTTGAAATTATGCCTGTTGTAATTAAAAAGTCCATCTTTTTTCTCAGAGATGTTGGGGAAAAGTCCCATAGAAAATGTGTCTAAAATGTGTTTAAGCAAGAACAGCCAGACACACTGAAAAGTAAAGAGTATTTTTCCCAGCTTGATTTTGGTCAACTAAATATGTCTTCGAGCCAGCCAGGAGTCAAACCTAGAATCTTCTGATCCGTAGTCAGACACATTATCCATTGGGCCAAGGCCCCATATCAAAGCCAAAGTCAGGTCACACCTAGACCAGTGTTCACATTCTCAGCTTCTGTCAGAGACAAGGTTCCTTGGTTTTCTGATACAGATGCATATCTTAATTTGATCCTCCTTTTGTTGCATGAATTTTACTGCAGAGCAAGAAATGCAATCATGAAGTGTATTCAACATTTAAAAAGCCTTGTGAATGTTGAATCTACATAACATGTCACATTTCCTGTTGCTGAGGGAATATTGTTGTGTTGTGTGATACTGCTGCCAGTTAAAATGTGGTATCTGTTGTTACACATGTGCATGCCAAATGACAAGATGTTCTTTCCCATACCGGGAGTCGAAAACAGGCCACCTGGGTGAAAACCAGGAATCGTAACCGCTAGACCATATGGGAAGGGATTTAATAATAAAAAATCATCAAAGACAAATCTATAAATGTTGAAATTATGCCTGTTGTAAATAAAAGCTCCATCTTTTTTCTCAGAGATGTTGGGGAACAGTCCCATATAAAATCTGTCTAAAATGTGTTTAAGCGAGAACAGCCAGACAAACTGAAGAGTATTTTTCCCAGCTTGATTTTGGTCAAATAAATATGTCTTCGAGCCAGCCAGGAGTCGAACCTAGAATCTTCTGATCCGTAGTCAGACACGTTATCCATTGCGCCACTGGCCCCATATTAAAGCTAAAGTCATTTCACACCTAGACCAGTGTTCACATTCTCAGCGTCTGTCACCGACAAGGTTCCTTGGTTTTCTGTTACAGATGCATATCTTAATTTGATCCTCCAGTTGTAGCATGATTTTTACTGCAGAGCAAGAAATGCAAACATGAAGTTTATTCAAGGTTTAGAAAACATTGTACATTTTGAATATACATAACATGTCACATATCCTGTTGCTGAGGGAATGTTGTCATGTTGTGTGATACTGCCACCAGTTCAAATGTGTGATTTGTTGTTACACAAGTGCATGCCAAATGACAAGATGTTCTTTCCCATACCGGGAGTTGAACCCAGGCGAAAACCAGGCATCCTAACCGCTAGACCATATGGGAAGACACTTACGTAAGAAAAACATCACAGACAAATCTATAAATGTTGAAATTATGACTGTTGTAATTAAAAACTCCATCTTTTTTCTCAGAGATGTTGGGGAAAAGTCCCATATAAAATCTGTCTAAAATGTGTTTAAGCGAGGACAGCCAGACACACTGAAAAGTAAAGAGTATTTTTCCCAGCTTGATTTTGGTCAACTAAATATGTCTTCGAGCCAGCCAGGAGTCAAACCTAGAATCTTCTGATCCGTAGTCAGACACATTATCCATTGGGCCAAGGCCCCATATCAAAGCCAAAGTCAGGTCACACCTAGACCAGTGTTCACATTCTCAGCTTCTGTCAGAGACAAGGTTCCTTGGTTTTCTGATACAGATGCATATCTTAATTTGATCCTCCTTTTGTTGCATGAATTTTACTGCAGAGCAAGAAATGCAATCATGAAGTGTATTCAACATTTAAAAAGCCTTGTGAATGTTGAATCTACATAACATGTCACATTTCCTGTTGCTGAGGGAATATTGTTGTGTTGTGTGATACTGCTGCCAGTTAAAATGTGGTATCTGTTGTTACACATGTGCATGCCAAATGACAAGATGTTCTTTCCCATACCGGGAGTCGAAAACAGGCCACCTGGGTGAAAACCAGGAATCATAACCGCTAGACCATATGGGAAGGGATTTAATAATAAAAAAATCATCAAAGACAAATCTATAAATGTTGAAATTATGCCTGTTGTAAATAAAAGCTCCATCTTTTTTCTCAGAGATGTTGGGGAACAGTCCCATATAAAATCTGTCTAAAATGTGTTTAAGCGAGAACAGCCAGACAAACTGAAGAGTATTTTTCCCAGCTTGATTTTGGTCAAATAAATATGTCTTCGAGCCAGCCAGGAGTCGAACCTAGAATCTTCTGATCCGTAGTCAGACACGTTATCCATTGCGCCACTGGCCCCATATTAAAGCTAAAGTCATTTCACACCTAGACCAGTGTTCACATTCTCAGCGTCTGTCACCGACAAGGTTCCTTGGTTTTCTGTTACAGATGCATATCTTAATTTGATCCTCCAGTTGTAGCATGATTTTTACTGCAGAGCAAGAAATGCAAACATGAAGTTTATTCAAGGTTTAGAAAACATTGTACATTTTGAATATACATAACATGTCACATATCCTGTTGCTGAGGGAATGTTGTCATGTTGTGTGATACTGCCACCAGTTCAAATGTGTGATTTGTTGTTACACAAGTGCATGCCAAATGACAAGATGTTCTTTCCCATACCGGGAGTTGAACCCGGGCCACCTGGGTGAAAACCAGGTATCCTAACCGCTAGACCATATGGGAAGACACTTACTTAAGAAAAACATCACAGACAAATCTATAAATGTTGAAATTATGCCTGTTGTAATTAAAAAGTCCATCTTTTTTCTCAGAGATGTTGGGGAAAAGTCCCATAGAAAATGTGTCTAAAATGTGTTTAAGCAAGAACAGCCAGACACACTGAAAAGTAAAGAGTATTTTTCCCAGCTTGATTTTGGTCAACTAAATATGTCTTCGAGCCAGCCAGGAGTCAAACCTAGAATCTTCTGATCCGTAGTCAGACACATTATCCATTGGGCCAAGGCCCCATATCAAAGCCAAAGTCAGGTCACACCTAGACCAGTGTTCACATTCTCAGCGTCTGTCAGAGACAAGGTTCCTTGGTTTTCTGATACAGATGCATATCTTAATTTGATCCTCCTTTTGTTGCATGAATTTTACTGCAGAGCAAGAAATGCAATCATGAAGTGTATTCAACATTTAAAAAGCCTTGTGAATGTTGAATCTACATAACATGTCACATTTCCTGTTGCTGAGGGAATATTGTTGTGTTGTGTGATACTGCTGCCAGTTAAAATGTGGTATCTGTTGTTACACATGTGCATGCCAAATGACAAGATGTTCTTTCCCATACCGGGAGTCGAAAACAGGCCACCTGGGTGAAAACCAGGAATCGTAACCGCTAGACCATATGGGAAGGGATTTAATAATAAAAAAATCATCAAAGACAAATCTATAAATGTTGAAATTATGCCTGTTGTAAATAAAAGCTCCATCTTTTTTCTCAGAGATGTTGGGGAACAGTCCCATATAAAATCTGTCTAAAATGTGTTTAAGCGAGAACAGCCAGACAAACTGAAGAGTATTTTTCCCAGCTTGATTTTGGTCAAATAAATATGTCTTCGAGCCAGCCAGGAGTCGAACCTAGAATCTTCTGATCCGTAGTCAGACACGTTATCCATTGCGCCACTGGCCCCATATTAAAGCTAAAGTCATTTCACACCTAGACCAGTGTTCACATTCTCAGCGTCTGTCACCGACAAGGTTCCTTGGTTTTCTGTTACAGATGCATATCTTAATTTGATCCTCCAGTTGTAGCATGATTTTTACTGCAGAGCAAGAAATGCAAACATGAAGTTTATTCAAGGTTTAGAAAACATTGTACATTTTGAATATACATAACATGTCACATATCCTGTTGCTGAGGGAATGTTGTCATGTTGTGTGATACTGCCACCAGTTCAAATGTGTGATTTGTTGTTACACAAGTGCATGCCAAATGACAAGATGTTCTTTCCCATACCGGGAGTTGAAACCAGGCCACCTGGGTGAAAACCAGGAATCGTAACCGCTAGACCATATGGGAAGGACTTACTAATAAAAAACATCACAGACAAATCTATAAATGTTGAAATTATGCCTGTTGTAATTAAAAGCTCCATCTTTTTTCTCAGAGATGTTGGGGAAAAGTCCCATATAAAATCTGTCTAAAATGTGTTTAAGCGAGAACAGCCAGACACACTGAAAAGTAAAGAGTATTTTTCCCAGCTTGATTTTGGTCAACTAAATATGTCTTCGAGCCAGCCAGGAGTCAAACCTAGAATCTTCTGATCCGTAGTCAGACACATTATCCATTGCGCCACTGGCCCCATATTAAAAGGAAAGTCAGGTCACACCTAGACCAGTGTTCACATTCTCAGCGTCTGTCAGAGACAAGGTTCCTTGGTTTTCTGTTACAGATGCATATCTTAATTTGATCCTCCTTTTGTAGCATGATTTTTTACTGCAGAGCAAGAAATGCAAACATGAAGTTTATTCAAGGTTTAGAAAACATTGTACATTTTGAATATACATAACATGTCACATATCCTGTTGCTGAGGGAATGTTGTCATGTTGTGTGATACTGCCACCAGTTCAAATGTGTGATTTGTTGTTACACAAGTGCATGCCAAATGACAAGATGTTCTTTCCCATACCGGGAGTTGAACCCAGGCGAAAACCAGGCATCCTAACCGCTAGACCATATGGGAAGACACTTACGTAAGAAAAACATCACAGACAAATCTATAAATGTTGAAATTATGACTGTTGTAATTAAAAACTCCATCTTTTTTCTCAGAGATGTTGGGGAAAAGTCCCATATAAAATCTGTCTAAAATGTGTTTAAGCGAGGACAGCCAGACACACTGAAAAGTAAAGAGTATTTTTCCCAGCTTGATTTTGGTCAACTAAATATGTCTTCGAGCCAGCCAGGAGCCAAACCTAGAATCTTCTGATCCGTAGTCAGACACATTATCCTTTGGGCCAAGGCCCCATATCAAAGCCAAAGTCAGGTCACACCTAGACCAGTGTTCACATTCTCAGCGTCTGTCAGAGACAAGGTTCCTTGGTTTTCTGATACAGATGCATATCTTAATTTGATCCTCCTTTTGTTGCATGAATTTTACTGCAGAGCAAGAAATGCAATCATGAAGTGTATTCAACATTTAAAAAGCCTTGTGAATGTTGAATCTACATAACATGTCACATTTCCTGTTGCTGAGGGAATATTGTTGTGTTGTGTGATACTGCTGCCAGTTAAAATGTGGTATCTGTTGTTACACATGTGCATGCCAAATGACAAGATGTTCTTTCCCATACCGGGAGTCGAAAACAGGCCACCTGGGTGAAAACCAGGAATCGTAACCGCTAGACCATATGGGAAGGGATTTAATAATAAAAAAATCATCAAAGACAAATCTATAAATGTTGAAATTATGCCTGTTGTAAATAAAAGCTCCATCTTTTTTTCTCAGAGATGTTGGGGAACAGTCCCATATAAAATCTGTCTAAAATGTGTTTAAGCGAGAACAGCCAGACAAACTGAAGAGTATTTTTCCCAGCTTGATTTTGGTCAAATAAATATGTCTTCGAGCCAGCCAGGAGTCGAACCTAGAATCTTCTGATCCGTAGTCAGACACGTTATCCATTGCGCCACTGGCCCCATATTAAAGCTAAAGTCATTTCACACCTAGACCAGTGTTCACATTCTCAGCGTCTGTCACCGACAAGGTTCCTTGGTTTTCTGTTACAGATGCATATCTTAATTTGATCCTCCAGTTGTAGCATGATTTTTACTGCAGAGCAAGAAATGCAAACATGAAGTTTATTCAAGGTTTAGAAAACATTGTACATTTTGAATATACATAACATGTCACATATCCTGTTGCTGAGGGAATGTTGTCATGTTGTGTGATACTGCCACCAGTTCAAATGTGTGATTTGTTGTTACACAAGTGCATGCCAAATGACAAGATGTTCTTTCCCATACCGGGAGTCGAAAACAGGCCACCTGGGTGAAAACCAGGAATCGTAACCGCTAGACCATATGGGAAGGGATTTAATAATAAAAAAATCATCAAAGACAAATCTATAAATGTTGAAATTATGCCTGTTGTAATAAAAGCTCCATCTTTTTTCTCAGAGATGTTGGGGAACAGTCCCATATAAAATCTGTCTAAAATGTGTTTAAGCGAGAACAGCCAGACAAACTGAAGAGTATTTTTCCCAGCTTGATTTTGGTCAAATAAATATGTCTTCGAGCCAGCCAGGAGTCGAACCTAGAATCTTCTGATCCGTAGTCAGACACGTTATCCATTGCGCCACTGGCCCCATATTAAAGCTAAAGTCATTTCACACCTAGACCAGTGTTCACATTCTCAGCGTCTGTCACCGACAAGGTTCCTTGGTTTTCTGTTACAGATGCATATCTTAATTTGATCCTCCAGTTGTAGCATGATTTTTACTGCAGAGCAAGAAATGCAAACATGAAGTTTATTCAAGGTTTAGAAAACATTGTACATTTTGAATATACATAACATGTCACATATCCTGTTGCTGAGGGAATGTTGTCATGTTGTGTGATACTGCCACCAGTTCAAATGTGTGATTTGTTGTTACACAAGTGCATGCCAAATGACAAGATGTTCTTTCCCATACCGGGAGTTGAACCCAGGCGAAAACCAGGCATCCTAACCGCTAGACCATATGGGAAGACACTTAAGTAAGAAAAACATCACAGACAAATCTATAAATGTTGAAATTATGACTGTTGTAATTAAAAACGTCCATCTTTTTTCTCAGAGATGTTGGGGAAAAGTCCCATATAAAATCTGTCTAAAATGTGTTTAAGCGAGGAACAGCCAGACACACTGAAAAGTAAAGAGTATTTTTCCCAGCTTGATTTTGGTCAACTAAATATGTCTTCGAGCCAGCCAGGAGTCAAACCTAGAATCTTCTGATCCGTAGTCAGACACATTATCCATTGGGCCAAGGCCCCATATCAAAGCCAAAGTCAGGTCACACCTAGACCAGTGTTCACATTCTCAGCTTCTGTCAGAGACAAGGTTCCTTGGTTTTCTGATACAGATGCATATCTTAATTTGATCCTCCTTTTGTTGCATGAATTTTACTGCAGAGCAAGAAATGCAATCATGAAGTGTATTCAACATTTAAAAAGCCTTGTGAATGTTGAATCTACATAACATGTCACATTTCCTGTTGCTGAGGGAATATTGTTGTGTTGTGTGATACTGCTGCCAGTTAAAATGTGGTATCTGTTGTTACACATGTGCATGCCAAATGACAAGATGTTCTTTCCCATACCGGGAGTCGAAAACAGGCCACCTGGGTGAAAACCAGGAATCGTAACCGCTAGACCATATGGGAAGGGATTTAATAATAAAAAATCATCAAAGACAAATCTATAAATGTTGAAATTATGCCTGTTGTAAATAAAAGCTCCATCTTTTTTCTCAGAGATGTTGGGGAACAGTCCCATATAAAATCTGTCTAAAATGTGTTTAAGCGAGAACAGCCAGACAAACTGAAGAGTACTTTTCCCAGCTTGATTTTGGTCAAATAAATATGTCTTCGAGCCAGCCAGGAGTCGAACCTAGAATCTTCTGATCCGTAGTCAGACACGTTATCCATTGCGCCACTGGCCCCATATTAAAGCTAAAGTCATTTCACACCTAGACCAGTGTTCACATTCTCAGCGTCTGTCACCGACAAGGTTCCTTGGTTTTCTGTTACAGATGCATATCTTAATTTGATCCTCCAGTTGTAGCATGATTTTTACTGCAGAGCAAGAAATGCAAACATGAAGTTTATTCAAGGTTTAGAAAACATTGTACATTTTGAATATACATAACATGTCACATATCCTGTTGCTGAGGGAATGTTGTCATGTTGTGTGATACTGCCACCAGTTCAAATGTGTGATTTGTTGTTACACAAGTGCATGCCAAATGACAAGATGTTCTTTCCCATACCAGGAGTTGAACCCAGGCCACCTGGGTGAAAACCAGGCTATCCTAACCGCTAGACCATATGGGAAGACACTTACGTAAGAAAAACATCACAGACAAATCTATAAATGTTGAAATTATGCCTGTTGTAATTAAAAAGTCCATCTTTTTTCTCAGAGATGTTGGGGAAAAGTCCCATAGAAAATGTGTCTAAAATGTGTTTAAGCAAGAACAGCCAGACACACTGAAAAGTAAAGAGTATTTTTCCCAGCTTGATTTTGGTCAACTAAATATGTCTTCGAGCCAGCCAGGAGTCAAACCTAGAATCTTCTGATCCGTAGTCAGACTCATTACCCATTGGGCCAAGGCCCCATATTAAAGCCAAAGTCAGGTCACACCTAGACCAGTGTTCACATTCTCAGCTTCTGTCAGAGACAAGGTTCCTTGGTTTTCTGATACAGATGCATATCTTAATTTGATCCTCCTTTTGTTGCATGAATTTTACTGCAGAGCAAGAAATGCAATCATGAAGTGTATTCAACATTTAAAAAGCCTTGTGAATGTTGAATCTACATAACATGTCACATTTCCTGTTGCTGAGGGAATATTGTTGTGTTGTGTGATACTGCTGCCAGTTAAAATGTGGTATCTGTTGTTACACATGTGCATGCCAAATGACAAGATGTTCTTTCCCATACCGGGAGTCGAAAACAGGCCACCTGGGTGAAAACCAGGAATCGTAACCGCTAGACCATATGGGAAGGGATTTAATAATAAAAAAATCATCAAAGACAAATCTATAAATGTTGAAATTATGCCTGTTGTAAATAAAAGCTCCATCTTTTTTTCTCAGAGATGTTGGGGAACAGTCCCATATAAAATCTGTCTAAAATGTGTTTAAGCGAGAACAGCCAGACAAACTGAAGAGTATTTTTCCCAGCTTGATTTTGGTCAAATAAATATGTCTTCCAGCCAGCCAGGAGTCGAACCTAGAATCTTCTGATCCGTAGTCAGACACGTTATTCATTGCGCCACTGGCCCCATATTAAAGCTAAAGTCATTTCACACCTAGACCAGTGTTCACATTCTCAGCGTCTGTCACCGACAAGGTTCCTTGGTTTTCTGTTACAGATGCATATCTTAATTTGATCCTCCAGTTGTAGCATGATTTTTACTGCAGAGCAAGAAATGCAAACATGAAGTTTATTCAAGGTTTAGAAAACATTGTACATTTTGAATATACATAACATGTCACATATCCTGTTGCTGAGGGAATGTTGTCATGTTGTGTGATACTGCCACCAGTTCAAATGTGTGATTTGTTGTTACACAAGTGCATGCCAAATGACAAGATGTTCTTTCCCATACCGGGAGTTGAACCCAGGCCACCTGGGTGAAAACCAGGTATCCTAACCGCTAGACCATATGGGAAGACACTTACTTAAGAAAAACATCACAGACAAATCTATAAATGTTGAAATTATGCCTGTTGTAATTAAAAAGTCCATCTTTTTTCTCAGAGATGTTGGGGAAAAGTCCCATAGAAAATGTGTCTAAAATGTGTTTAAGCAAGAACAGCCAGACACACTGAAAAGTAAAGAGTATTTTTCCCAGCTTGATTTTGGTCAACTAAATATGTCTTCGAGCCAGCCAGGAGTCAAACCTAGAATCTTCTGATCCGTAGTCAGACACATTATCCATTGGGCCAAGGCCCCATATTAAAGCCAAAGTCAGGTCACACCTAGACCAGTGTTCACATTCTCAGCGTCTGTCAGAGTCAAGGTTCCTTGGTTTTCTGATACAGATGCATATCTTAATTTGATCCTCCTTTTTTTGCATGAATTTTACTGCAGAGCAAGAAATGCAATCATGAAGTGTATTCAACATTTAAAAAGCCTTGTGAATGTTGAATCTACATAACATGTCACATTTCCTGTTGCTGAGGGAATATGGTTGTGTTGTGTGATACTGCTGCCAGTTAAAATGTGGTATCTGTTGTTACACATGTGCATGCCAAATGACAAGATGTTCTTTCCCATACCGGGAGTCGAAAACAGGCCACCTGGGTGAAAACCAGGAATCGTAACCGCTAGACCATATGGGAAGGGATTTAATAATAAAAAAATCATCAAAGACAAATCTATAAATGTTGAAATTATGCCTGTTGTAAATAAAAGCTCCATCTTTTTTCTCAGAGATGTTGGGGAACAGTCCCATATAAAATCTGTCTAAAATGTGTTTAAGCGAGAACAGCCAGACAAACTGAAGAGTATTTTTCCCAGCTTGATTTTGGTCAAATAAATATGTCTTCGAGCCAGCCAGGAGTCGAACCTAGAATCTTCTGATCCGTAGTCAGACACGTTATCCATTGCGCCACTGGCCCCATATTAAAGCTAAAGTCATTTCACACCTAGACCAGTGTTCACATTCTCAGCGTCTGTCACCGACAAGGTTCCTTGGTTTTCTGTTACAGATGCATATCTTAATTTGATCCTCCAGTTGTAGCATGATTTTTACTGCAGAGCAAGAAATGCAAACATGAAGTTTATTCAAGGTTTAGAAAACATTGTACATTTTGAATATACATAACATGTCACATATCCTGTTGCTGAGGGAATGTTGTCATGTTGTGTGATACTGCCACCAGTTCAAATGTGTGATTTGTTGTTACACAAGTGCATGCCAAATGACAAGATGTTCTTTCCCATACCGGGAGTTGAACCCAGGCCACCTGGGTGAAAACCAGGTATCCTAACCGCTAGACCATATGGGAAGACACTTACGTAAGAAAAACATCACAGACAAATCTATAAATGTTGAAATTATGCCTGTTGTAATTAAAAACTCCATCTTTTTTCTCAGAGATGTTGGGGAAAAGTCCCATATAAAATCTGTCTAAAATGTGTTTAAGCAGAGAACAGCCAGACACACTGAAAAGTAAAGAGTATTTTTCCCAGCTTGATTTTGGTCAACTAAATATGTCTTCGAGCCAGCCAGGAGTCAAACCTAGAATCTTCTGATCCGTAGTCAGACACATTATCCATTGGGCCAAGGCCCCATATTAAAGCCAAAGTCAGGTCACACCTAGACCAGTGTTCACATTCTCAGCGTCTGTCAGAGACAAGGTTCCTTGGTTTTCTGATACAGATGCATATCTTAATTTGATCCTCCTTTTGTTGCATGAATTTTACTGCAGAGCAAGAAATGCAATCATGAAGTGTATTCAACATTTAAAAAGCCTTGTGAATGTTGAATCTACATAACATGTAACATTTCCTGTTGCTGAGGGAATATTGTTGTGTTGTGTGATACTGCTGCCAGTTAAAATGTGGTATCTGTTGTTACACATGTGCATGCCAAATGACAAGATGTTCTTTCCCATACTGGGAGTCGAAAACAGGCCACCTGGGTGAAAACCAGGAATCGTAACCGCTAGACCATATGGGAAGGGATTTAATAATAAAAAAATCATCAAAGACAAATCTATAAATGTTGAAATTATGCCTGTTGTAAATAAAAGCTCCATCTTTTTTCTCAGAGATGTTGGGGAACAGTCCCATATAAAATCTGTCTAAAATGTGTTTAAGCGAGAACAGCCAGACAAACTGAAGAGTATTTTTCCCAGCTTGATTTTGGTCAAATAAATATGTCTTCGAGCCAGCCAGGAGTCGAACCTAGAATCTTCTGATCCGTAGTCAGACACGTTATCCATTGCGCCACTGGCCCCATATTAAAGCTAAAGTCATTTCACACCTAGACCAGTGTTCACATTCTCAGCGTCTGTCACCGACAAGGTTCCTTGGTTTTCTGTTACAGATGCATATCTTAATTTGATCCTCCAGTTGTAGCATGATTTTTACTGCAGAGCAAGAAATGCAAACATGAAGTTTATTCAAGGTTTAGAAAACATTGTACATTTTGAATATACATAACATGTCACATATCCTGTTGCTGAGGGAATGTTGTCATGTTGTGTGATACTGCCACCAGTTCAAATGTGTGATTTGTTGTTACACAAGTGCATGCCAAATGACAAGATGTTCTTTCCCATACCGGGAGTTGAACCCGGGCCACCTGGGTGAAAACCAGGTATCCTAACCGCTAGACCATATGGGAACACACTTACTTAAGAAAAACATCACAGACAAATCTATAAATGTTGAAATTATGCCTGTTGTAATTAAAAAGTCCATCTTTTTTCTCAGAGATGTTGGGGAAAAGTCCCATAGAAAATGTGTCTAAAATGTGTTTAAGCAAGAACAGCCAGACACACTGAAAAGTAAAGAGTATTTTTCCCAGCTTGATTTTGGTCAACTAAATATGTCTTCGAGCCAGCCAGGAGTCAAACCTAGAATCTTCTGATCCGTAGTCAGACTCATTACCCATTGGGCCAAGGCCCCATATTAAAGCCAAAGTCAGGTCACACCTAGACCAGTGTTCACATTCTCAGCTTCTGTCAGAGACAAGGTTCCTTGGTTTTCTGATACAGATGCATATCTTAATTTGATCCTCCTTTTGTTGCATGAATTTTACTGCAGAGCAAGAAATGCAATCATGAAGTGTATTCAACATTTAAAAAGCCTTGTGAATGTTGAATCTACATAACATGTCACATTTCCTGTTGCTGAGGGAATATTGTTGTGTTGTGTGATACTGCTGCCAGTTAAAATGTGGTATCTGTTGTTACACAAGTGCATGCCAAATGACAAGATGTTCTTTCCCATACCGGGAGTCGAAAACAGGCCACCTGGGTGAAAACCAGGAATCGTAACCGCTAGACCATATGGGAAGGGATTTAATAATAAAAAAATCATCAAAGACAAATCTATAAATGTTGAAATTATGCCTGTTGTAAATAAAAGCTCCATCTTTTTTCTCAGAGATGTTGGGGAACAGTCCCATATAAAATCTGTCTAAAATGTGTTTAAGCGAGAACAGCCAGACAAACTGAAGAGTATTTTTCCCAGCTTGATTTTGGTCAAATAAATATGTCTTCGAGCCAGCCAGGAGTCGAACCTAGAATCTTCTGATCCGTAGTCAGACACGTTATCCATTGCGCCACTGGCCCCATATTAAAGCTAAAGTCATTTCACACCTAGACCAGTGTTCACATTCTCAGCGTTTGTCACCGACAAGGTTCCTTGGTTTTCTGTTACAGATGCATATCTTAATTTGATCCTCCAGTTGTAGCATGATTTTTACTGCAGAGCAAGAAATGCAAACATGAAGTTTATTCAAGGTTTAGAAAACATTGTACATTTTGAATATACATAACATGTCACATATCCTGTTGCTGAGGGAATGTTGTCATGTTGTGTGATACTGCCACCAGTTCAAATGTGTGATTTGTTGTTACACAAGTGCATGCCAAATGACAAGATGTTCTTTCCCATACCGGGAGTTGAACCGGCACTGGCTGAAAACCAGGCTATCCTAACCGCTAGACCATATGGGAAGACACTTACTTAAGAAAAACATCAAAGACAAATCTATAAATGTTGAAATTATGCCTGTTGTAATTAAAAAGCTCCATCTTTTTTCTCAGAGATGTTGGGGAAAAGTCCCATAGAAAATGTGTCTAAAATGTGTTTAAGCAAGAACAGCCAGACACACTGAAAAGTAAAGAGTATTTTTCCCAGCTTGATTTTGGTCAACTAAATATGTCTTCGAGCCAGCCAGGAGTCAAACCTAGAATCTTCTGATCCGTAGTCAGACACATTATCCATTGGGCCAAGGCCCCATATTAAAGCCAAAGTCAGGTCACACCTAGACCAGTGTTCACATTCTCAGCTTCTGTCAGAGACAAGGTTCCTTGGTTTTCTGATACAGATGCATATCTTAATTTGATCCTCCTTTTGTTGCATGAATTTTACTGCAGAGCAAGAAATGCAATCATGAAGTGTATTCAACATTTAAAAAGCCTTGTGAATGTTGAATCTACATAACATGTCACATTTCCTGTTGCTGAGGGAATATTGTTGTGTTGTGTGATACTGCTGCCAGTTAAAATGTGGTATCTGTTGTTACACATGTGCATGCCAAATGACAAGATGTTCTTTCCCATACCGGGAGTCGAAAACAGGCCACCTGGGTGAAAACCAGGAATCGTAACCGCTAGACCATATGGGAAGGGATTTAATAATAAAAAAATCATCAAAGACAAATCTATAAATGTTGAAATTATGCCTGTTGTAAATAAAAGCTCCATCTTTTTTCTCAGAGATGTTGGGGAACAGTCCCATATAAAATCTGTCTAAAATGTGTTTAAACGAGAACAGCCAGACAAACTGAAGAGTATTTTTCCCAGCTTGATTTTGGTCAAATAAATATGTCTTCGAGCCAGCCAGGAGTCGAACCTAGAATCTTCTGATCCGTAGTCAGACACGTTATCCATTGCGCCACTGGCCCCATATTAAAGCTAAAGTCATTTCACACCTAGACCAGTGTTCACATTCTCAGCGTCTGTCACCGACAAGGTTCCTTGGTTTTCTGTTACAGATGCATATCTTAATTTGATCCTCCAGTTGTAGCATGATTTTTACTGCAGAGCAAGAAATGCAAACATGAAGTTTATTCAAGGTTTAGAAAACATTGTACATTTTGAATATACATAACATGTCACATATCCTGTTGCTGAGGGAATGTTGTCATGTTGTGTGATACTGCCACCAGTTCAAATGTGTGATTTGTTGTTACACAAGTGCATGCCAAATGACAAGATGTTCTTTCCCATACCGGGAGTTGAACCCAGGCCACCTGGGTGAAAACCAGGTATCCTAACCGCTAGACCATATGGGAACACACTTACTTAAGAAAAACATCACAGACAAATCTATAAATGTTGAAATTATGCCTGTTGTAATTAAAAAGTCCATCTTTTTTCTCAGAGATGTTGGGGAAAAGTCCCATAGAAAATGTGTCTAAAATGTGTTTAAGCAAGAACAGCCAGACACACTGAAAAGTAAAGAGTATTTTTCCCAGCTTGATTTTGGTCAACTAAATATGTCTTCGAGCCAGCCAGGAGTCAAACCTAGAATCTTCTGATCCGTAGTCAGACACATTATCCATTGGGCCAAGGCCCCATATCAAAGCCAAAGTCAGGTCACACCTAGACCAGTGTTCACATTCTCAGCGTCTGTCAGAGACAAGGTTCCTTGGTTTTCTGATACAGATGCATATCTTAATTTGATCCTCCTTTTGTTGCATGAATTTTACTGCAGAGCAAGAAATGCAATCATGAAGTGTATTCAACATTTAAAAAGCCTTGTGAATGTTGAATCTACATAACATGTCACATTTCCTGTTGCTGAGGGAATATTGTTGTGTTGTGTGATACTGCTGCCAGTTAAAATGTGGTATCTGTTGTTACACATGTGCATGCCAAATGACAAGATGTTCTTTCCCATACCGGGAGTCGAAAACAGGCCACCTGGGTGAAAACCAGGAATCGTAACCGCTAGACCATATGGGAAGGGATTTAATAATAAAAAAATCATCAAAGACAAATCTATAAATGTTGAAATTATGCCTGTTGTAAATAAAAGCTCCATCTTTTTTCTCAGAGATGTTGGGGAACAGTCCCATATAAAATCTGTCTAAAATGTGTTTAAGCGAGAACAGCCAGACAAACTGAAGAGTATTTTTCCCAGCTTGATTTTGGTCAAATAAATATGTCTTCGAGCCAGCCAGGAGTCGAACCTAGAATCTTCTGATCCGTAGTCAGACACGTTATCCATTGCGCCACTGGCCCCATATTAAAGCTAAAGTCATTTCACACCTAGACCAGTGTTCACATTCTCAGCGTCTGTCACCGACAAGGTTCCTTGGTTTTCTGTTACAGATGCATATCTTAATTTGATCCTCCAGTTGTAGCATGATTTTTACTGCAGAGCAAGAAATGCAAACATGAAGTTTATTCAAGGTTTAGAAAACATTGTACATTTTGAATATACATAACATGTCACATATCCTGTTGCTGAGGGAATGTTGTCATGTTGTGTGATACTGCCACCAGTTCAAATGTGTGATTTGTTGTTACACAAGTGCATGCCAAATGACAAGATGTTCTTTCCCATACCGGGAGTTGAACCCAGGCGAAAACCAGGCATCCTAACCGCTAGACCATATGGGAAGACACTTACGTAAGAAAAACATCACAGACAAATCTATAAATGTTGAAATTATGCCTGTTGTAATTAAAAAGTCCATCTTTTTTCTCAGAGATGTTGGGGAAAAGTCCCATATAAAATCTGTCTAAAATGTGTTTAAGCGAGGACAGCCAGACACACTGAAAAGTAAAGAGTATTTTTCCCAGCTTGATTTTGGTCAACTAAATATGTCTTCGAGCCAGCCAGGAGTCAAACCTAGAATCTTCTGATCCGTAGTCAGACACATTATCCATTGGGCCAAGGCCCCATATCAAAGCCAAAGTCAGGTCACACCTAGACCAGTGTTCACATTCTCAGCGTCTGTCAGAGACAAGGTTCCTTGGTTTTCTGATACAGATGCATATCTTAATTTGATCCTCCTTTTGTTGCATGAATTTTACTGCAGAGCAAGAAATGCAATCATGAAGTGTATTCAACATTTAAAAAGCCTTGTGAATGTTGAATCTACATAACATGTCACATTTCCTGTTGCTGAGGGAATATTGTTGTGTTGTGTGATACTGCTGCCAGTTAAAATGTGGTATCTGTTGTTACACATGTGCATGCCAAATGACAAGATGTTCTTTCCCATACCGGGAGTCGAAAACAGGCCACCTGGGTGAAAACCAGGAATCGTAACCGCTAGACCATATGGGAAGGGATTTAATAATAAAAAAATCATCAAAGACAAATCTATAAATGTTGAAATTATGCCTGTTGTAAATAAAAGCTCCATCTTTTTTTCTCAGAGATGTTGGGGAACAGTCCCATATAAAATCTGTCTAAAATGTGTTTAAGCGAGAACAGCCAGACAAACTGAAGAGTATTTTTCCCAGCTTGATTTTGGTCAAATAAATATGTCTTCGAGCCAGCCAGGAGTCGAACCTAGAATCTTCTGATCCGTAGTCAGACACGTTATCCATTGCGCCACTGGCCCCATATTAAAGCTAAAGTCATTTCACACCTAGACCAGTGTTCACATTCTCAGCGTCTGTCACCGACAAGGTTCCTTGGTTTTCTGTTACAGATGCATATCTTAATTTGATCCTCCAGTTGTAGCATGATTTTTACTGCAGAGCAAGAAATGCAAACATGAAGTTTATTCAAGGTTTAGAAAACATTGTACATTTTGAATATACATAACATGTCACATATCCTGTTGCTGAGGGAATGTTGTCATGTTGTGTGATACTGCCACCAGTTCAAATGTGTGATTTGTTGTTACACAAGTGCATGCCAAATGACAAGATGTTCTTTCCCATACCGGGAGTTGAACCCGGCACTGGCGAAAACCAGGCATCCTAACCGCTAGACCATATGGGAAGACACTTACGTAAGAAAAACATCACAGACAAATCTATAAATGTTGAAATTATGACTGTTGTAATTAAAAACTCCATCTTTTTTCTCAGAGATGTTGGGGAAAAGTCCCATATAAAATGTTGTCTAAAATGTGTTTAAGCAGAGGAACAGCCAGACACACTGAAAAGTAAAGAGTATTTTTCCCAGCTTGATTTTGGTCAACTAAATATGTCTTCGAGCCAGCCAGGAGTCAACCTAGAATCTTCTGATCCGTAGTCAGACACATTATCCATTGGCCAGGCCCCATATAAAGCCAAGTCAGGTCACACCTAGACCAGTGTTCACATTCTCAGCTTCTGTCAGAGACAAGGTTCCTTGGTTTTCTGATACAGATGCATATCTTAATTTGATCCTCCTTTTGTTGCATGCATTTTACTGCAGAGCAAGAAATGCAATCATGAAGTGTATTCAACATTTAAAAAGCCTTGTGAATGGTGAATCTACATAACATGTAACATTTCTGTTGCTGAGGAATATGTTGTGTTGTGTGATACTGCTGCCAGT
>NW_021823409.1:0-43976 GCF_901001165.1 Salmo trutta | reverse complement strand
ATTCATGACGTGATTATCCAGGTGCATGTTGCTTAGACCTACCAATCCAACCTTGGTTTACAAGTTAAATACATTGTTTATATATGCCTATACAAATCTATTTACCACATCCATTTAAAGCAATGATTGTCAATTGAAAATGTGGTTGTTGTGTTATCCTGTTGTGCGCCTTGAGTGTCAGTCCCCTTAAGCACATTATTCCAATATTTCCGAGCTCTGAATTGACACAATGAACACTTTTGCAAAGATATTCGGTTACAAATAAGAGTATGAATGACAATAAACGTATGACTTGAATTGTATGCATAATACTGTAGTAAACAATATCGCTCAGCGTGGGAACTTTTGGTGTTGGGAAAGTATCCGTTATAAGTCTCCATGGCACGTATCACTTCGTCGTCTTGTTGGTAATAGTAAAAATGCATGACAGTCCGCATTGTAATGGTCTAACAGGTGTTTTTCATTTTGTTTCTCACATTAAACAGACATCTGAGAACTGAATTGCTTACAGTTGAACCTATGATGCACAGACACACTAAAGCTGTACAGTGTAGTTTGATAAGTCAGTTTCAATTATACATATATATATATACAATCTCGGCTATTTGCATATGTACGACCGTCCAAACTTGACCCCACACACATACACACACATTCATGCTAATCTCTCACACGCTTTTGAACATTGCACAACCTGCAACAAGACACTGAAAGAGCATGTTATTCCAAGTGTGTTTGTGTTTGAATAAAGACCCTAAGAATGAAATCAATGTGTGGATGTTGATTGGACAATGTATATGTGCTTTGCAGAAGCCATTTTTTTTTGCATTCCCTGTAGCATGTATTTTACTAGCGTGTATTTTACTTTATTTTACAGAATGAAGATTTGGTCTGAGAAACTATGCCGATTATAGCATTTTAGCATTATTTTTTTTAAATAAGGCAATGTTTATATGACCCCCTTTCAAAGAGTCGCTCATTTATCACTTTCTTGCAGATATACAGTGCCTTCAGAAAGTGTTCATACCCCTTAACTTATTCCTCATTTTGTTTTCTTACAGTCTGAATTCCAAATGGATTAAATTATAGTTTTTTTATCATCTCACCCAGCTACGGACAATACCCCATAATGACAAGGTGAAAACATGTTTTTTGAATTTTTTTCAAATGTATTGAAAATGAAAAACATAAATATCTAATTTACATAAGTATTCACAATACATGTTAGAATCACCTTTGGCAGCGATTAAAGCTGTGAGTCTTTCTGGGTAAGTCTCCAAGAGCTTTGCACCCCTGGATTGTTCCATATTTGCAATATCACACTATATACAGTACCAGTCAAACGTCTGGACACACCTACTCATTTAAGGGTTTTTCTTTATTTTTACAATTTTATACATTTTAGAATAATAGTGAAGACATCAAAACTATGAAATAGCACAATTGGAATCATGTAATAATCAAAAAAGTGTTAAACAAATCCAAATATATTTTATATTTGAGATTCTTCGAAGTAGCCATGAAGTTCTTCATGGTCGAATTGCTCCATTGAAACCACTACTTATGGACGGACACCAATAATAAGAAGAGACTTGCTTGGGCCAAGAAACACGAGCAATGGACCTTAGACTGGTGGAAATCTATCCTTTGGTCTGATGAGTCCAAATTTGAGATTTTTGGCTTTCAATGTGTGTGTAAAGAATCAAGGGTGTTTAGTAGGGTCTACTCTTCATTATAAAACTATTTGTTGAATGGTTTAAAATCCGTCAGAAGCTGCTTTCAATTCATGGTGGCTCTGAATAGGTCTTGACTGGAGACAGAGCTTGTTTTGCCAAGGAAAGTGAAAAGGACTGAGGGAAAGTAAAATGGAAAATACATGGAAAGGAACATGGAAGAACCTCAAAGAACATTGCATTTTCAAGATCATGTAACATCAAACATAACATCAAAATGCATCTTATATTCCAGCCCTTACAGAAAAACCACATGATTTCAACTGACATTTTATGTGAAATCATGTGAAAACCATGTGAAAATCATGCGAAAATCACATTTTCACAAGTGTAGTTTAATGTAATCACATGTTGCTTTACATGTTATCACATTATCTTCACATAAGATTACATGAAAACATGTTTTTGGAACACTTCCCGTGTTCACATGTGAAATTGATGTGGTTTTTGCGTATCTGACTGGATAGGATGGGTGATTCAGCAGAGGACAGAGCGAAGCTGACCAGCCAACAGGAACTGTGTGTCCCTGACAAGCAGGCCACCAAACGCCCTGCAGTTCCACACTCAAGGTTCTTAATAATGCTTTAAAATGCACATGTACGATTGTGCTTGTGTAATGGGTTGAAAACAAAGTCACTAAAAACGGACACTCCTTTATTATTTATTTCCCCCCCAATTTGTTTATGTATTTGTCTTAATTAATCTAAATTGTATTTTCTACATACTTTAGCGTTAGCAGTCCATCAGGCCAATAGATGGCGCTGTTGCACTGTTGTAGCAGGAGAAACAGCAAGTTCTGGCCAAGCGCTCACCATTCTGCTGAATAAGGATCAGAACTTTACTGAGCTAAACTGGGTCTGTTCTTTTTACTATTACAGGTATGTAACAGAACTTCCAAACGTTCAAATATATACACAATATGTAATAACATGCTATTTAACAACTCTGTCAAGGTATTATCACGTTAGGAAAGGTCTTGTTTTGGCTTTGTGTCGAACTGAGTGAGAGAAGAATGTGATTTACATTGAGTGAGAGTATATGTTAGCTTGATGCTAGCTGAGGTAAAAAACGATTTACGAGTCACAGAGACTATGTTTACTGAGTAGCTTACTTGTACTGGATTTTGTCTAGGAGATTTGTTATAAAGAATCCATTTGTTAGGGATTTCTGAGTTGGTTTTACATGTTATTGTTTTTTTTGTGTAAAATTGTGCTCACTAGCTGGTAAACTGGCCGAGCACGCTCAGTCTGGTGGACTTTTAGTGCATACAGTGAGAGAGAGACGATTTTCTGGAGGTGCCACTATCTTAAAGCTGAATGTATTGTTGTCAGTTTTCTATAGAGGTAGTGGTATATAGAAAAACATTCAGTTATGTTTTCATATATAGGTGTTTCTATTGTATGAATGTGAAATACATTGTGGTTTTCATGTGAAACCATACACTAAGACAGGGTTATTTGTGGAACATTTTTGAGTTGTGCTTTAGGTAAAGTGCATTTATGTTGTGTAATTTAAAGTGTGCACTTGTTTGATGTGAATATTTTCAAAGTACTAACAAGAAAATAGACAATTGAACAAGAGAAAAAAAACATTCTTCAGAATAAAGAAAGCGCCAGAACTTTGCAGACGTAAACTTGTGTCCGTTCTTTTTACTATTGCAGGCCACCTCAGCTACACATGCACTCTGTCTGCACACGCATCCACGCATGCACATACACACGGACAAACACACACTAATGTTCTCTCTCTTGTATTTGTCAGCAGTTCATCGTGGCCCTGTCGTTCGTCTCCTTCACCAAAGCTCTGTCAGGGACCTACATGAAGTGTGCCATCACTCAGAGAGACACTTTGACCTGTCCAGCTCTCTCATCGGACTCATAGACTGCAGCTTTGAGATGGGTATCAACAATAACATTGAGTTGCTTGAGAATTCATGTAGTAAAAACTAGATACAGACTACAGTATGATCCGTTTTTCTTGTGGTTCAGAGTCTGCTCTCAATATTGTCCAGTTTTCTAGTTGTTCCTATTAATTGATTGACTGGCGTTTTTTCATGACTCTACTGTCAAACCCCTAACATTGTTTTATGTGCTGCTATGTTGTTGCAGCCTAGTATCCAAACTGATATGCCATTTTTAGTAAAAAAATAAATAAAAAAACGCGCATGGGTGCAGTTTCTTGTCCTCCTCGTTCCGCTGTGAAAGGACTGCACCAGCTCCGGTGTCCGAGGCGTCCACCTCTACCACAAAGGGACCAGTAGGATCAGGATGAACGAGGATGGGTCCGGAGTTGAAACGTCCCTTGAGCTCTATGAATGCCCTGTCAGCCTCGAGATTCCAGCAAAAACCTGCTTGAGTGAGGTGGGACAGGGCCGAATGTGTTCCGGAAGGGTTTTTGGAGAAGATCAGGATGTCGTCGAGGTAAACAAAGACGAACACATTCAACATATCCCTAAGAGTGTCATTGATCAATGCTTGAAAGAATGCCGGTGAGTTCGATATTCCGAAGGTCATGACTAAATACTCAGTGACCACTAGGGGTGTTAAAAGCAGTTTTCCACTCATCTCCCTCCCTGATTCTCACCAGATTTAAAGCGTTGCGGAGGTCCAGTTTGGTGAAGAATTGGGCTCCTAGGGCCAACTCCATGGCGGCGGACATCGGGTAGGGGGGTAACGATTCTTGATCGTAATCCTTTTCAGCCCTCTGTAATCGATGCAAGGACTGAGGTTTGGGTCAGAGACAGAGAGACAAGGGATGCGTTTAGACAGGCAGCCCAATTATGATATTTTTTCCACTAATTGATCTTTTGACCAATCACATTACATATTTTCGCATCAGCTCTTTTTCAGAGCATATCTGATTGGTCAAAATACCAATTACTCAAAAAAACTACTGAATTGGGCTGCCTGTCTTAACGAAGCCATAGAAACATGGACATGCTCCAACTGAAATGTTCCATCCTGTCAGTATTGATGTTGAATGGGATTAAATTCTATTTTTTTTTGTTTTCTCCCATCCCCTGTAGGTTTGTTGAACATGAGATGAAATGAAACTCCAGCACACTGGCAGCACTAAAGACGTGTGAGTATAACTTTTCCAGGTGAGGTGAACCTGCCTGTGGGTGCGGTGGGGCTATTCCTGGGAGGTCTACTGATGAAGAGGTATAAGCTTGGCAGTGTCTTCTGATCCCTCCTGTCTCAGCCTCCAGTATTTATGCTGCAGTAGTTTATGTGCCGGGGGGCTAGGGTCAGTCTGTTTCATCTGGAGTATTCTCTTGTCTTATCCGGTGTCCTGTGTGAATTTAAAAATGCTCTCTCTAATTCTCTCTTTCTCTCTTTCTTTCTTTCTCTCGGAGGACCTGAGCCCTAGGACCATGCCTCGGGACTACCTGGCATGATGACTCCTTGCTGTCCCCAGTCCACCTGGCCATGCTGCTGCTCCAGTTTCAACTGTTCTGCCTGCGGCTACGGAACCCTGACCTGTTCACCGGACGTGCTTGTTGCACCCTCGACAACTACAATGATTATTATTATTTGACCATGCTGGTCATTTATGAACATTTTAACATCTTGACCATGTTCTGTTATAATATCCACCCGGCACAGCCAGAAGAGGACTGGCCACCCCTCATAGCCTGGTTCCTCTCTAGGTTTCTTCCTAGGTTTTTGGCCTTTCTAGGGAGTTTTTCCTAGGGAGTTTTTCCTAGCCACCGTGCCTCTTTCACATGCATTGCTTGCTGTTTGGGGTTTTAGGCTGGGTTTCTGTACAGCACTTTGAGATTTCAGCTGATATACGAAGGGCTATATAAATAAATTTGATTTGATTTGATTTGGCGTTGTGTCTGCAGCCCAGCTGTCTTTCGTCACCTCCTTCATGGCCTACCTCCTCCTCCTTCTGCAGTCTGGCACTAAGTGTGACAACGTTAAGGTGGCTGGTCTGACCGTGTCCTACAACGGGTAAATATGACATCTGATTGGTTGGTTGGTTGGGGGGTGGGTTGATAAAAACAAAAGTTTTGATCAGTGGAATATGAGGGAGAGTTAGACCAAAACACACATGGGCCTCTTCCTGGGCTCCCTCTTGTGGGAATATACAGTATGGTTGTTACTGAGCCAGGATTCCTGGCTGTTTTGTCACTGTGCCTATGTCAATGATAGTTCAGACACAATTATTTAAACATCATTATTCCCAGCCATTTTCCCTGTGTGTTCAGACAATGGCATCACCTACACCTCCCCCTGCCTCGCATGCTGCTCCAGCTTTACAGGTTACGGCAAGATCACGGTACCAATACTATTAATGTACTGAGTCTACAACACATTCACAGGGATGCTGGCCCATGTTGACTCCAATGCTTCCCACAGTTGTGTCAAATTGTCTTTTGAGTGGTGAACCATTCTTCATACACACGGGAAACTGTTGAGCATAAAAAACCCAGCAGCATTGCAGTTCTTGACACAAACTGGTACCCCTGGCACATACAACCATGCCCCATTGAAAGGCATGTAAATATTTTGTCTTGCCCATTCACCCTTTAAATGGCACACATACACAATCCATGTCTCAATTGTCTCAAACCTTACAATATTTTTTTAAACCTTTCTCCTCCTCTTTATCTATACTTATTTAAGTGGATTTAACTAGTGACATCCATAAGGGATTATAGCGTTAACCTGGATTCACCTGGTCAGCATATGTCATGGAAAGAGCAGGTGATCTTAATATTTTATACACTCAGTGTAACTCATTGGCACTGACATAAGTTATTTTCAACCATTAACTGGGGCCTTGTTGAGGCCTTATCTAAGTAAGTAATTGCTGATTGACATAAAGTATTATTTTGATGTATGGGAAAAAATATGGTATGCAATTCCTATGTAGAGAAGGTTCTCTCTGGTAGTTGTTCAATATGACTTCAACTTTTACTGGGCACTCTTTTTTACTTTTCTTTATTAACAAATATCATCAAACAAAAGAGGAATAGTCACATGCAAACAAGCGTACTAACAAACTATTTACATTGCCAGGAATCCTAAACAAACAAATCATATTCATTAAGACTACAAGTTTTAATTGCCTTTTTGTTTTTCATTTTAGTTAGTGATGCCATATTGTTTAAACTCATTTATAAAGTGAAAAAAGTTAGGTTTTGAATTAGGCCATTTGCATTTGTGAATATGAAATGTACCTAGTATTGTTAGCAGTTGAATTAAATATGCTACATCTTTATCTTCGTCAGAATTTCTGAAATAAATCATTATATCAAAACCATTAAATAGTACAACCGGCCCTATTTGTTTTGTAACAAAATTCTGTATGTCAATCCAAAACATTCTGCTATAAATACAGGTAAAAAACAAATGCAAAATGGTCTCCTTTTCCATTCCACAGAAATCACAGTTATATTCAATATTCAGCTTGTGTCACGCCCTGACCATAGACCATAGTGTTTTGGGTCAGCGCGTGACTAGGGGGGTTTCTAGGTATTATATTTCTATGTTGGTGTGTGTATATGGTTCCCAATTGGAGGCAGCTGATAATCGTTACCTCTCATTGGGGATCATACTTAGTGTGTCCTTTTTGTCCCACCTGCGATGTGGGATATTGTTTTGTGTGAGTGCCTATGTGCGCTACGTGTTTCACGATCGTTATAGCTTTGTTGTTTTTGGAAGTTTCACTATTATTAAAATGTAGAACTCTACTCACGCTGCGCCTTGGTCTAATTATTCATACGACGGTCGTGACAGCTTGAATCTTTCCAAAACATGTTTCGCAGGATAAATTCTATGTAACATTTCAAATGAAACTTCCTTTACTTTGTTACTGATACAATATTTGTTAGAACTTTTCCATGCTTTCCTCCATTGTATATCACCATAGATATCTGACCAAAACAATCTTGCTGAGAGATTTGTAGTATCACAAACAATATTCCTAATCTGTTTATTACTACATTTATTTTACATTTACATTTTAGTCATCTTATCCAGAGCGACTTACAGTAGTGAATGCATACATTTCATTTCATACATTTTTTATTTATTTTTTCTGTGCTGGCCCCCCGTGGGAATCGAACCCACAACCCTGGTGTTGCAAACACCATGCTCTACCAATACTAATGCCAATGAATATATGTTCATGTAAATCTGTTACATCAACCACAGAGGAATTTAAAGGAGACAACCCGCCCCTTGGAATCGCATCAAAAACAATTACATATTCTTTCGGGGTAATTGGAATTTTAAACTTATCAAGAAATTCCCCATATGAGAGTAGATTTCCATCCTTATTCAGTAACTGACCAACCAAAATAATTGTATTCTCAAACCAGTTATAAAAAATACTTATTTTTAAATAATATATCTTTGTTCCATAAAAAGTATTTGTGGGTAAAAATTGTGTTTATACGCTAACATCCAATCTAGAATTGTCTGTTTATGGAATTTGGCCAACTTTACTGGGATTTTATCAATATCAAAATTACATCGAAGCAAAATTCTAAACCACCAACAGAGTCAAATAAATACTTAGGGAAAACATTCCAAATACTGTTCTGGTTCTTAACATACTTCAGAATCCAATTTTAACATTTATTTGAAATTTATTTTAAAAGTATTATTTGGAGTATTGAAATCTAAAACCTCAAGACCTCCTTGTTCTTGGGTATTAGTGAGAATATATTTTCGTAGATAGTGAGGCTTGTTCCTCCAAATAAAATGATAAAGAATCTTATCTAAGTCCTTTACAATTTTAGGGGGTAAGTCAAGTGATAACGAGACATAAACCGATATGGATAACCCTTCAGCTTTGGAAAATAAAACCCAACCGTATAACGAATTATCTCTCATCACCAGAGGTTCAATTTCTTCTTTGTTTTTTCAATAATGGAGTTAAAGTTCAATTCACTCCTTTGTTTTTCATCCTTGGATATAACAATTTCAAGATAAGTAACGTTATCTTTAATTGGGATAACATATACTTCCTGTAAAACACAATCCTTGAGTGGAAATAAGACTTGACTTATTGATATTAATTTTCAAACCCGAAACTAAGGAAAAGTCTTCAATACAGGAAACTGCTTTAGAAACCTCATTCCTGTCTCTTAAAAATATGGTGGTATCATCAGGCAGTTGACATTGTTTAAATTCCTTGCCAAGTGCTGAAACACCATAAATTCCCTTTCTTGATATGAAAGGCCATAATTTGAGTAACCAATAAAAATACAAATGGACTAATTGGGCAGCCCTGCCTAATGCCATGGCCAATATCAAATCTTTGGGATCTCCCGCGAGCTAATTTTACAGAGCTAGTACAACCACTATATAAAGTTTGGACTGCTTTCAAAAAATAGTCACCAAACCCCAAAAAACATATTGCTTTGAACATAAACTCATTTTCTACAGTGTCAAAAGCTTTATAAAAATCAACAAACATAAGAAAACTATCATCAAGGATGAGGTCATTATAGTCAATCATATCTAAGATCAACCTGATGTTATTACTAATGTGTCGAGCATGCATAAAACCAGAATGTTCATCAATTATATGATGCAAGCCTCGTTTCAACCTCTTAGCAAATACAAGGGCAAATCATTTCCCATCATTATTCAACAGGCTAATGGGTCTCCAGTTGTCTATATAAAGAGTATCCTTATTATGTTTGGGAATCAAAGTAATTACACCTTGCTTTAAGGAAGCTGGTAACTCCCCTTTTTCTATTGATTCTTGAAACATAGCAAGAATGAAAGGAATCAATTTATCATTGAATGCTTTATAAAACTTTCTTATTAAACCATAATTTACAGGGGACCTATTGTCCTTAAGGCTTTTAATACAGTCTTTTATCTCAATTTCAGATAACGCATCATCACAAAAATCCCTGAAATCATTATCTATCTTCTTAGCAATGTTTGCTACATTGTCTAAGAAAAGATCCATATTGGAAGTTGGCTGGGCTGATGTATACAGATTCTGATAAAACTGGGCAACATGCTGAGAGATTTCTTTTGGATTTTCATTGGGAGTATTATTAATCATTAATTTACATATGGAAGTCTTTTCACCTGCCCTTTTTTCTGAATTAAAGAAATATTTTGTATTTTTCTCTCCCTCTTCCATCCATTTTCGTCTTGATCTTACAACCGCTCTCCGGGCCTTTTCCTCGTAGATACAGTCTAACTGCATTTGCAATGATGATAGCTCCAGTAGTTCCTGATTAGTTAGTTAACTTTTTTTAGTATAATCCATTATTCCCTTTATGATGTCATATTCTTTCTCTCTTGGCACGAGCAATTTCTTTCCCCATTGAAATAGCCAAAAGACTTAATCAAATTTCATTAGCTCCCAGTAACTTCCAAACGTATTGATAACACAGGCACAATTCCAGTATTTATCATTAATTCCTGCTACTTCCTTCTTAAATACTTAATTCTCTAGTAAAGTCTTGTTCATTTTCCAGTAACCTTTGCTAACTTTTTTTGTTGACAAACCATGCATATTTATCTTTATTGAGATCCCTTTGTGGTCTGTTAAAATCGATGGTTCACACGAGACTGTATCAACCTTGTCAGCCATATCTTCAGATATCAGCCAGAAATCAATATGGGATGGTATAGATACATCTTTAGTACACCATGTAAACATAATCTTATCTGGGTTCTTATGTCTCCAAATATCTAGAACACCTAACCTTAGACATATATTCCTTATCTCACAAACAGAATTGCTATCCTTAGGAGGCCATCTATCTAGATTATCATGTAATACTGTATTAAAATCTCCACCCCATATTACTTTAGCCAATGGGAATTTAGACATAATTGTACTTATTTTCCTCTCAATGTCTCTAAATAAAATACAGTTACTTGACTTGTTATTGGCAGCATAAGTATTTGCAACAATGAATTGAACATGGTTGACATCTACCAATAGTATAATCCATCTCCCTGTATTATCTGCTTCATGACTCAATATATGACCCTTAAAGTTGCCTTTTAAAATAGCTTCACCTGCTGACCGATTAGTACCAAATGAAAACCAAATGTCATTCCCCCATTGACACTCCCAAAACGCAGTATCTGTGGAACAGGCATGAGTTTCTTGAATGAAATAAAAGTCGGCACTCTTACCCTTACAATACAAAAATAAAGATTTCCTTTACAAAATATTACGGATTCCCCTGGCATTAATAGAAAAAACAGAAATGGACATTTACTATCACAGTGACTATATGAAGAATATTAAACTTGTACACGTTTACATGAATCAGGGTCTCACAAAAAGAAAAGTTCTTACTAGTTGCAAATAAAAACAGTCCTTTGAACCACGCAAGTGGTTGACCTAAATTATATATATATATTTTTATATATATTTTTTTTTATAGAATTGCAAATAACATTGTACCATAGATTGGTAAAAACGAATAGCCATCCGTGAGGATGCGGACGATGTTGTCCTGTAGCTGGCTCATTGATGGTTCACTTCTCAGCTTCTTTGGAAGTTGCTCCTTGGTTGGGGTATTCGGGTATGAATATGAATCACATTCACTCCCCTTTTTTACACGGCAAGCATATGAGTGAGTTTCAACAATGCCTCTTTTCTCCTTGGAAGTTTCAACATCCATTATCTCAGCAACAGTTTGGTCATGTCCTGATTACATGCTACTAGCTATGAAGACGTTAGCAGGCTAACTTAACTACACACGCTGAAACTTTTCGATAGCTGAAGATGGCGGTCAGTGCTGATCATTTGTTTTGCGAGCTGAAGGAATTATTGGATTTCCTTACCCAATTATGACCATTGGATTATTTCTACGGTCATAAAACCCTTTATGAATATGGTTTAGTTTATTTACCAAAGTAATTGATTACTTTCTGCAAGTTATTCACCTCTAAAACGAAGTTTGCGACAACACAACACTAGCCTGATAAGCTAGCTAGCTCAAAAACTAGCTTGTCGAACGTACATGGAAACTACCACGACCGGAACCAAAAGGAAAGAAATGGAGAGATAGTCAGATGGACAATTAACCACTAAAGATAGTATGATTTTGGGTCCTCCTCTTCAGAATGTAACTGTGGGGGGAAATACTGCAATGGGTGATGAAAATGCGGTGAGCACGGACAACAATGCTCACATCTTGCGCCCCTCCAGTCCCCAGCTCAGGCCTTTACCTTATGACCCCGGCACTCCAGTCAAGCCCCAGGGGAAAAAGATGAGAGGCCAAGAGGGTATGTCACTTCTTGAGATGCAAAACAATATTGTAATGCTTTTGACAGCAACGATAGATGAAAGGGCAAATGGCTTGGAGGTCATGGTTAGGGTGAATACGATGAAAATTGAGGCCATTAAAAAATCTGTTGACTTTATCTTTGGAGAAGTGAAAACCCTCAAAAGTGACATGAAGAAAGTGGAAGTTATCTGCCAGGAAAATGAAAAGAAGGTGTCTGAAGTCGAGCAAAAGGTGAATGAGGCGGAGAGATACCAGCGCAGGTGGAACCTGAGGCTCCATGGAATTCCAGAGCAGGCAGGTGTGGACATCAAATGCAGAGTTGTTGACATCTGTGGAGCTGTCATTCCCAAATCAAAAGCCAAACTTCAGGAAAATGTAGACATCGTCCATCGTTTGGGAAGACTTAAGGTTCAAGACGAGACCGAGGACAACCATCATCCGGTTCACCAAGAGATCTACGCGGGATCTTCTTTGGAGGGGAGCAAAGAATTGTGAATTCCTCATCAAACAAAAATTGAGGTTCACGGAGGATCTGACCTCAGCAGACAAAGTGACAAGAGAGAAACTGTGGCCGATGGTGGCTGCAGCTCAAAAGGCAGGGAAAACTGCATTTTTTATCGGTGCCAGAGTGATCATCGATGGGAAAGAAATGCGGCCAAATCAGAACATTTGAGTGAGAGCAAGAGTCTAACTCGGACAGACCTGTCAGGCCAAAAAACTGATTACCAGGTGAAAAGCAGCCTTGTATTTTATAAATGTACACAAACACTTGAATGAGAAAAGGCTGACCTGAGAACTGGTAAACTAAATACTAACTATAGGTGAATAACTACTTATTGTAAAGTATACACAATGTGTCCCCCTTGTGGGAGTAACAATACTTTGGTAATTTTATGACCAATATTTTGGTGTTTTTTTTGTTATTGGAGAGGTTAATAATGGGATGGAAATCCTTTTGAGTTACATATCCTTAGGAAAAGCTTATATTAGCATAACAAGGTTGTTGGTTGAAGTTTATGTCTTTATCTCTTTGTTCAATTAATGTCAGGGGTATTCGTCATTTACTCAAGCGTAAGGCTATTTTCCTGTATTGCAAACGGTTTAATGCAGACTTTTACTTTTTACAAGAGACTCATGCTTGTTCTTCCGATCTATTTTTTGGGAAAAATCAATGGGGTAACGATATCTGGTTATCATATGGCAACAACCACTCTGCAGGTGTAGCAGTTTTAAGAGGTGCATTTAAAGGGAAGGTCATCAGTAGTAAGACTCACCACTCTGGACGTTGGTTAATGTTAACAGTAAATTTCAACAGTGAAATGTTTTTATTAGGGAATATTTATGCATCCAACAACAAACCAAACAGGATATTATTTCAAGAATTTGAAGAAGAAATTAATAGAGTTATAGGTGTATTTCAGGATATCAAAATTATCTTAGGTGGAGATTTTAATTCTGTATCTAATGTGATGATTGACAGATATCCCCCTCCTAACAGATCCTGCATAGTTAATCCTGAGTTTAATAACCTATGTCTTGGTCTTGGATTAGTCGATATTTGGAGATCTAAATATCCTGATAAAAAGGAATTCACTTGGAGTAACAAGGACATGTCCAGACAGTCAAGAATTGACTTCTGGTTGATTTCTAATTCATTAGATAATTCTGTAATCAAGGTATCAATTGAACCATCAATTCTTACTGATCATAAAGTTATATTCTTATCTTTAAATATGAATGGATCTGAAGTTAAACCGAATCGGAGTTATTGGAAACTCAATAGTAAACTGTTGGAAGATGATCATTTCAAGATGGATGCCAAAGATATTATACAAGACAATTGGAGGAAAGCCCAACTATTTAAGTCTTTTGGGAAATATTGGGAATTAATGAAGTATGAAATAAGACAAACAGCCATGAAGAGAGGTAAAGAAATTGCTCACTTTATTATAATTGAATATTTAATGTTTTTAAGGAGGCAATTGATTTAGGGGTCCTGTCTGTTTCTATGACACAGGGCCTAATTTCTGTAATACCCAAAACAAACAAAGATTCTATGATAGAAAATTGGAGACCAATCACATTAATGAACAATGATGGAAAGATACTTGCATCCATCTTTGCAGAAAGACTTAAAAAATGTCTTGACCAAATCATTGACGATACCCAGTCTGGTTTTATGAAGGGCAGACATATATATAATAATATTCGACTAGTATTGGACTTGATAGACTACAATGAGCACATTATGGAAGATAGCTTTATTTTATTTGTAGACTTTTACAAAGCATTTGATACAGTTGAAAATAGTTTTTTTTGTTGAGACTCTTCATTTTTTTGTTTTTACAGTTAGCAAAGATCAGAATGAAAGGGCCAACTTAAATGTCTCTCCTATTGTAGAGAAAATTGGAAAGAGATTTAACTCCTGGTTATTAAGAGATCTTTCTTTATCTGGACGTGTACTTTTAACAAAATCTGAAGGTCTGTCCAGATTAGTTTATACCTCCCTTGCCTTGGATGTTCCTCTGTCAGTAACTAAAATGGTTGATACGAAATGATTTAACTTCATATAGAGGAATAAACCACATTATTTTAGAAAAGCGGTAATATGTAGCACCCAAGGTGAGGGAGGGTTGAATGCTCTGGATTTTTAAACCTCATAATATTTAAAATTAAATGGATGCAAAACTATTTAAGAAATAAGGATTGCATCTGGAACATCATCCCTAATTTAATATTCCAACAAATTGATGGTCTCGAATTCTTACTCAAATGTAACTTTGATGTGGGTAAAATCCCTATTAAGCTTGCAAACTTTCATAAACAAGTACTTCTAACTTGGAACCTCATGTACAAACACAATTTATCCCCTAATAGGTATACAATCTGGAATAATAAAGACATCAAATTCAAAAACAAGTCTTTGTTTTTCCAGAACTGGTTTGACAACAACATTATTTGGGTTAAACAATTACTGAACAATGATGGACAACTATATGATTATCCAGAATTTATTAGAACACACAATGTTACATTCACTCCTGAGGAGTATCAAATTGTTGTTAGAGCTGTCCCTAAAGGTGCTATTCTTCTTTTAGGAGAATATAACAATACTACCAAGTGCAACTGTTGAGGATTTTGTAGCCTCAATACAATTAGAAGGAATTGACATTGTAAACTATAAATGTAATAACATGTATATAAGGAAACTGTCAATATGTTACTATTCCCTCTGTTAAAATGTACTGGAATGCAGCCCGAGGACAAGTGAACTGGAACAAAGTTTCGTTGTTATCTGGTAAATATTGTATATCTAATAAGGTGAAAGAAGTATCATACAAACTCATTCATAGAATCTACTCTGTAAAGACCTTTATTATACACAGATTTAAAATAGCTATTGATAACAAATGTGTATTTTGTGATTGTGACCCAGAGACTCTTGACCATTTATTTTGGGACTGCTCTTATGTCAGAAGATTTTGGTGTGAGTTAGAAGATTTTAGTTTAAAAGAAACAACTATTCATGTTAATTTGAAAGACTCTGATATTATGTTTTATTTTGAACCAAATGATATGGACCCTGATTTAACTTTCATTGTTCATTTGTTTATCTTTCATGGAAGATTCTTTGTCCATAAAATGAAGTGGGCAGAGAACAAACCCCTTTTCACATTATTTAAGATAGAATTGAAATATTATTTTGAAATGATCAGTAAACAACAAAAAAGCAATACGCACCATAAAAGTATTTAACAAATTGAAAATGAATCTTGATATGTAATACCCCTGTCTTTTAGGTTTTGTACTCTTGTTTGTATATTTCTGTTTTTTTTTTGTATTTGTTGTGTTCATAATAAAAAAATATATAATACATTAAAAAAAGAAGACGCATGCATATTGTCGGCCAGTCGGCCTACAAGTATTTTTGCAATAGAAATATAATCACTAAGATTGTGATTATAGCCAGTTCGTTTTACAAGTGTGTGCACAGTTAACAGGCATAGGCTGAAAACATTGCACTTCTCGTTGTGGCTGCACTTTGGATATTATTAATTTAATTTTGGACGTTGTGATAGCCATTTCATCCGAAACATTATTACCAATGCACAGTTGTCTGATTATGCATATGGAATAAATGCACTTCTTGTTGTTGTCGCATTTTGGATGTATTGTATTGTTATTGCTGAAAGACTTCAGTGCATGGGCGCTGCCCGATGCTGAAGTATATCACCTTGGCACGTGAAAGGCGTTTTGTCATTGCCTTGTGGTCACTTGTATTAGGCTTATAGCTATTTTGTTGAATATTCTTTGGCCAAATTCAATTAAAAACGACATTTACATCGAAAAAGAACAACAACAAAAAAAACGTTATACTTTGTGAGAAAACCCTAAAATTGTTCCTCAGCTAGAAATGTTCCACCCTCTCATGTCGCCATCTTGACCATGTCCCTGATTTCATGGAGCTCTCCTGCGCATCATTTACTTCACAAAATCCCGCAAACGTGAAAACGCCAGAAATAAACATCGCGAGATTGTAAATATGTGTGAGAGTCAGAGATTTGAAAGCAGACGCTTTCATCCCAAACGATGTACAGTAATGCGTACATACATTTTACTTTTGGGTGGCCCAGGGAAATGAGACTTTTTCGAGCTTTTCGGAGCAATTTTTGAAACTCTTTCTTTGTAATACTGTATGTATTCAATCATTTCGAATTGATCACTTCCCACTGGGCACATACATCAATTCAATGTTTATTCCACGTTGGTTCAACGTAATTTAATGGAAATTACATGGATATTGTGTCACGATGAATTTTATCACCTGCAGTCAATTTAATGATGTTTTCATGTGCTATGATTCTGACATTTGACATATGATCCTCATAGGATTAGGCTACATAATTACAGTAAATGTAATCTCAATTCAATACGATGTGCATATACTGTACATATAGCCAATATAGCTATTAAACCCATGTTCAGTGACTGTAATCTGTGACGCAAGTGGCCTAATATGTTTGTGACGTTCCATGGAACCCACGGTATTGTTTAAACTAGATTCTGATTGGCTTGCAGGTCATTCTACAGTGTAAATTATAAACGAAAACGTGCTTTTATATCAGTGTTACAGATTCACATTACCGAGCGTGTCTCAACCCGTACCGCGCTTTTATCTGCCTAAAGGTATCTTCACGCACGACTGGATAGGCCTTTTGGATACGCTTGTCCAAGGTAAGGAAATGCGTCAAGCTGTAGCCTACTTTTAATGTTTTAGTTCCGAACTCAAGTTACTCCAGTCAAGTGATTAATCGTAAAAGTTAGTTGTTTTGACTGAGCAGTCCAATGGCCAATGCTGTTTTGGGACTATGAGATCCTCGGCTATATACTATGATGAGCAAATAACGTGCATAGATTATGCATTAGGCATTGCACAAGTCAGTGTTTAGGTCAGAATATAAAGTTGCTACTTCCGTCAACTCAAGTTACTCAAGTCAAGTGATTAATCGTAAGAGTTAGTTGTTTTGACTGTCAAAACAAATAACTTTGATGGAATATTCCAAATTACAATGGCAATAATGCATCACAACTTCACAATATTACTTGTATTTCAATGATTCATCCAGGCCCAAGACATAAAGTCGCCTGAAAGCTGTGTAGCAATCATTCCATTGCTGACCCATAGGATGGTAATCACATACATGATTGGCTTAATCTGGAATCATGGATACCTTTCATGTGAGTTCTCACACACCAGATGTTTTGACATACATCAGAAGGAAGATACCTCAATATCTGGAAGCCCTGTCTCATGTACAATTGTTAATGCTATCTCTGAAATGTCTAACAAAATGTTGACCTGATCATTTCATCAAGACCTTCTCATCACAAGTTGGAACTAATGCAGCCCAAAATAACGGGCCAATATTTTCATGGAGGTTAGCACTACACTTCTGATGAGTTTAAAGATTGTATTACATTATCTAAAAGTGAGAAAGTAAGCAGTCGATTAACCATATGCAGGGGACGCTGAACACCTTGCAGGGGCAGTGTATTGAGTTGCAGACTGCCATATCTAAGGTAGTGTCAGAGGAGTCTCAGATACAGAAGAATAAGTCTATGATGTTATGGTGATAATGATTGAGATGGTGATTATAATAATGATGACTAGCGATACCCCACCCTACGGGCGGTAAATCATTGGATCTGATTATTTCAATTCAATGCAATTCAATCTTAGAGGACTGCAACCATAGAAATCCAATGTATTTACACTAATAATAAGCTATTGTCAACTTCCCGTCTATGCTTATCTTGCTCATTGCTCACTGTCAATTGCTGATTGTTACCCTATGTGTGCAACTATTACTGATTTCTCACAGAAAAATAATTTGGTTGCAAATGTACCTGGGGCCATGTAAATAATTGTTAGGCTACTCATTTTGAATCCACCGGTGGCAACTTGTGTGACCATAAAAGTCTGTGTGTGACTGGGCACAGTAAAATAATTTAGTTTCTGACCTGCCCTACATCATAGAAGGCCCTTCAAGTCGGAACTAGGAAATTCTGACATTTCTGACTCGCTAACTCGTTATGGAATGATGATTTCAAGTTTCCCACTTGTGAAGTATGAGAATCAACCAGTAGGTAGCTCTACACTAATAACTTACATTCATTTCAAATCTGAGGTTCCAAGTTTCCGATGGCATGTGAATTTTTCAATAGTTGCCATGGTAATTTTGAATGTTCAGTCAGTGAGCATTATGGGTAATTGTCCTACATACTTACATGAAATGCTGTAGTAACAGTGCCATTCCAAACACAATAAATGTGAAAATTAACAAAGATACAAAATATTGCTTAAGTGAAGAAAATCAGCTCAAAATTGTAGGAGGAAATGCCCCTGCAGCAGGTAAGCTTACGGTATTATAATATATTGTAGATAACGTTAATATAATTTGTGTATTTACATTATCAGTACACATACAAATGACAGTATATGCTAGGGATTGATCTACACTGAGTGAACAAAACATTAAGAACACCTTCCTATTGAGTTGCCCCCCCCCCTTGCAGTTCTTGACATAAACTGGCACCTACTACCAGACTCTGTTCAAAGGGACTTAAATCTTTTGTCTTTCTTATTCACACTCTGAATGACACACATACACAATCCATGTCTCAATTGTCTAAAAATCATTCTTTAACCTGTCTCCTCCCCTTCATCTACACTGAGAAGAAGATTTAACAATTGACATCAATAACTGATTATAGCTTTCACCTGATTAATCTATGTCACGGAAAGAGAAGGTGTTCTTAATGTTTAACACACTCAGTGTATGTGTCAATGATGTTATAGATTCCAAGTGGTTGATTTTTTATGGAATTACTATATGCTCTATGTTATACCTGCAGATCATCACAGCAGCCGAAGTTGCTGCCCAGAGGGAGGAGATCCTCCAAACAGCCAGTGTCCCTGCTCAGAGGGAGGGGATCCTCCAAACAGCCAGTGTCCCTGCACAGAGGGAGCGGATTCTCTCAGCAGCTAGCATCAATTCACAGAGGGAGGAAATCCACCGATCATCAGGACTCCTCCCTGCACAGAGGGAGGGGGTCCTCCAAACAGCCAGTGTCCCTGCACAGAGGGAGGGGATTCTCTCAGTAGCCAGCATCAATGCACAGAGGGGGGAGATCCTCCGATCATCAGGCTTCATCCCTGCACAGAGGGAGGGGATCCTCCAAACAGCCAGTGTCCCTGCGCAGAGGGATGAGATCCTCCAAACAGCCAGTGTCCCTGCGCAGAGGGAGGGAATCCTCCGAACAGCCAGTGTCCCTGCGCAGAGGGAGGGAATCATCCGAACAGCCAGTGTCCCTGCACAGAGGGAGGAGATCCTCCAAACAGCCAGTGTCCCTGCACAGAGGGAGGGGATTCTCTCAGTAGCCAGCATCAATGCACAGAGGGAGGGGATTCTCTCAGTAGCCAGCATCAATGCACAGAGGGAGGAGATCCTCCGATCATCAGGCCTCATCCCTGCACAGAGGGAGGGGATCCTCCAAACAGCCAGTGTCCCTGCGCAGAGGGAGGGAATCGTACCAATGGCCAGCCTCCCAGCGCACAGCCAGGGGATTGTCCCAAAGGCTAGTGTCCCTGCTGAGAGGGAGGAGGTCCTCCGAGCATCAGGCCTCATCCCTGCACATAAGGAGGGGATCCTCCGAGCATCAGGCCTCATCCCTGTACAGAGGAAGGGGATTCTTCCAGCAGCTTCTATCACTGCGCGGAAGAAGAAGATCCTCAGAGCATCACACGTCACCCATGCACAAAGGGAGTTGATCCTCCTGATGGCCAGTGTCACTGCGCAGAGGAAGGGAATCTTCCCAAAGGCCAGCGTCCCTGCACACAGGGAGTGGATCGTCCCAAAGGCTAGTGTCCCTGCAGAGAGGGAGGAGATCTTCCTCACAACCAGTGTCCCTGTGAAGAATGGAAACAATCATCCACAACCACCTCCCATCATCCCCATGGTGGCACCACTGTGGAAATGGGATGGTGGAGCGTGTACTCCACCTGTGGATTTCTATTCCAAGAGAAGAGGTCACTTAACCTTACCTAATTAGTAAAGAAATTACCATTGTGATAGCGTGAGAATAAGTTGTGATAGATTAAATGTATGGCTCATGTGAGTATATAGCTGTAATACTTTCATGCATTTTCTCCATACAACAGGTTTAGCTCCATTTTACTTTTACATTTTAGTCATTTAGCAGATGCTCTTATCCAGAGCGACTTACAGTAGTGAGTGTATACATTTTCATATTCCGGTGAATCTCTCCAGGATTTCGCATGGATTTTTTGGATATTAGCTGATAAATATGCTAGATTTTGCAGCGACAATTATGACATTTTGCATAGCAATATGCAATTGTTTTGTCCAATTTGTTGCAAAAATGCGCTGACAAGGAAAAAACTGTGTTGACGTCTGGCATGATTGAACCATATTATGCAGTAAATGTGCGGTGATTGGTTGAAATTGCGAGCCCTCTTTTTGTACTGTGGTAATGGGTCAGTTCTATGCAATAATATTGTGATGACGTGACTATTTTATTCAGAAATAGTTTGGTGATTGGTCAAATTTGTAAGCCCTCACATAATATGCAGGGAATTGTTGATTTTGCAACCAAAACAATGCGATCGTAGAGTCCTGGAGTAACCTCCCAGTGTGTGGTGACATGAGCAGAGTGGCCTGACTTCTCCCACTTATTACAGATGTCCGACTTAGATATGTTGAGCATCCTGCTATGATGTCCATCACCAAGCCGGAACATTCCGATGCCAACCCTCAGTGCCAGACTGGCAGCCGGCCGGTGGCTGAGCCCGAGACCCCTGCTGTTCACAATAACAGTGGAGGCTGGCTCAGCTGGGTCTTTGGGAGTGGAAGAGTTAATAAGAAGGAGGTTCATCTACCTGAGGACAAAGACAGATCTGTAAGGAACTGGTTATTAACACTTTATTCTATGTAGAGACAATTGAGTGGATTAAAAAAAAGACAATTTGTGGCTTGCTTCACATTGCTAATATCTTCTTCCTCAGATTGTCTGGGATCCAACTCTGCACAGAAGGGTTAACAAAACTGAGCCCAAGGCTGAGGTATACACTTAAATCGCATCCAAGATGGCGTAGCCGTTCAGATGTCCTGTCGTGTCTCGTGTATATATATATATATTTACATATTTTTTTCTTCACTTATCTTTTTACATTTTTTTATTCAAATACTCAACCTCAAAGCACTCTCCTGCAACCCGCCTCACCAATTTTAAAAAAACAAACAAAAAAAAAAGTATTATTTACCTCATCTGAATTCCACAACAGAAGCTAGCCAGAGGTTAGCCATTTTCACTGGCTAACATTGAAGTTCAGCTAGCCACGGTTAGCCGTCCTCAGCTGTCCATTAGCTCGAAAAGCTATCGCCAGTTTTTGTACATTCTCTCTCCTTTCCCCGATTTCTACCGCAGGCTCTGGACATTTACACCTGGATCTTGCAGCTAACTAGCTGCTACCTGAGTGACTATTGGCAACGTCGGTCACGGAATTAACACACATTATTGCGGAGCTGGCCAGCTAGCCAGCTAGCCAGCTGAGGAGTTCCGTCAGCCACTCGTGGGCTGTTCCTGAGCTAGCCAGCTGAAGTGTCTCCTGGGCTACAACTCACCTATCCTGACCCGTTTTACTGCCGATGCGGAGCCCCATCGGGTCTTCACGACTGGACCACCGATGTTATCTGCCCGAGGGAGTTATCCAACTGGCCCCTCCGTCGCGACGTAACCTGATCGCCCATCTGCGGCCGGCTAATCGTTAGCTGTCTTTTCGGCTGCGATCTGAATAGGTCTATCGGACACTTTTCTTGGGCCACTATAACTAACTATTTTGCCAACTTGGACAGGACCCCCCTTCCACAAAGAACCCCACTAACCCACAGACGGAAACGCACGAGGTGGCTAAAAACAGACCTCCCTCCCATCTTCCACCAGCTTGCTACCTATGGCCCGGCTAGCTGTCTGAATCTCACTGGACCCTCTGATCACTCGGCTAAGCATGCCTCTCCTTAATGTCAATATGCCTTGTCCATTGCTGTTCTGGTTAGTGTTTATTGGCTTATTTCACTGTAGAGCCTCTAGCCCTACTCATTATACCTTATCCAACCTCTCAGTTCCTCCACCCACACATGCTATGACATCTTCTGGTTTCAATGATGTTTCTAGAGACAATATCTCTCTCATAATCACTAAATGCCTAGGTTTACCTCCTCTGTACTCACATCCCACCATACCTTTGTCTGTACATTATACCTTGAAGCAATTTTATCGCCCCCAGAAACCTGCTCCTTTTTCTCTCTATTCTGGACGTCACAGACGACCAATTCTTATAGCTTTTAGCCGTACCCTCATACTTATTCTTCTCTGCTCCTCTGGGGATGTAGAGGTGAATCCAGGCCCTGCAGTGCCTGGCTCCACTCCTACTCCCCAGGCGCTCTCTTTTGATGACTTCTGTAACCGTAATAGCCTTGGTTTCATGCATGTTAACATTAGAAGCCTCCTCCCTAAGTTTGTTTTATTCACTGCTTTAGCACACTCTGCCAACCCGGATGTCCTAGCTGTATCTGAATCTTGGCTTAGGAAGTCCACCAAAAACTGTGAAATCATCATCCCTAACTACAACGTTTTCAGACAAGATAGAACGACCAAAGGGGGCGGTGTTGCAATCTACTGCAGAGATAGCCTGCAGAGTTCTGTCCTGCTATCCAGGTCTGTACCCAAACAATTTGAACTTCTACTTCTAAAAATCCATCTCTCCAAAAACAAGTCTCTCACCGTTGCCGCCTGCTATAGACCCCCCTCGGCCCCTAGCTGTGCTCTGGACACCATATGTGAACTGATTGCCCCCCATCTATCTTCAGAGCTTGTGCTACTAGGCGACCTAAACTGGGACATGCTTAACACCCCAGCCATTCTACAATCCAAGCTTGATGCCCTCAATCTCACACAAATTATTAATGAACCCACCAGGTATAACCCCAAAGCCGCAAACTCTGGCACCCTCATAGATATCATCCTAACCAATGTGCCCTCTAATTACACCTCTGCTGTTTTCAACCAAGATCTCAGCGATCACTGCCTCATTGCCTGCACCCGTAATGGGTCAGCGGTCAAACGACCTCCACTCATCACTGTCAAACGCTCCCTGAAACATTTCAACGAGCAAGCCTTTCTAATCGACCTGGCCCTGGTATCCTGGAAGGATATTGACCTCATCCCGTCAGTAGAGGATGCCTGGTTATATTTTAAAAATGCCTTCCTCTCCATCTTAAATAAGCATGCCCCTTTCAAGAAATTTAGAACCAGGAACAGATATACCCCTTGGTTCTCCCCAGACCTGACTGCCCTTAACCAACACAAAAATATCCTGTGGCGTTCTGCATTAGCATCGAACTGCCCCCGCGATATGCAACTTTTTAGGGAAGTTAGAAACCAATACACACAGGCAGTTAGAAACGCCAAGGCTAGCTTTTTCAAACAAAAATTTGCTTCGTGCAACTCCAACTCTAAAAAGTTCTGGGACATTGTAAAGTCCATGGAGAATAAGAACACCTCCTCCCAACTGCCCACTGCACTGAGGATAGGAAACTCTGTCACCACCGATAAGCCCACTATAATTGAGAATTTCAATAAGCATTTTTCTACGGCTGGCCATGCTTTCCACCTAACTACCCCTACTGCATTCAACAGCACTGCACCCCCCACAGCTACTCGCCCAAACCTCCCCCATTTCTCCTTCTCCCAAATCCATTCAGCTAATGTTCTGAAAGAGCTGCAAAATCTGGACCCCTACAAATCAGCTGGGCTTGACAATCTGGACCCTTTCTTTCTAAAATTATCTGCCGAAATTATTGCAACCCCTATTACTAGCCTGTTCAACCTCTCTTTCGTGTCGTCTGAGATTCCCATAGATTGGAAAGCAGCTGCTGTCATCCCCCTCTTCAAAGGAGGTGACACTCTTGACCCAAATTGCTACAGACCTATATCCATCCTACCCTGCCTTTCTAAGGTCTTCGAAAGCCAAGTCAACAAACAGATTACCGACTATTTCGAATCCCACCGCACCCTCTCCGCTATGCAATCTGGTTTCAGAGCTGGTCATGGGTGCACCTCAGCCACGCTCAAGGTCCTAAACGACATCGTAACCGCCATCGATAAGAAACAATACTGTGCTGCCGTATTCATTGACCTGGCCAAAGCTTTTGACTCTGTTAATCACCACATCCTCATCGGCAGACTTAGTAGCCTTGGTTTCTCAAACGATTGCGTCGCCTGGTTCACCAACTACTTCTCTGACAGAGTTCAGTGTGTCAAATCGGAGGGCCTACTGTCTGGACCTCTGGCAGTCTCTATGGGGGTACCACAGGGTTCAATTCTTGGGCCAACTCTTTTCTCTGTATACATAAATGATGTCGCTCTTGCTGCTGGTGAATCTCTGATCCACCTCTACGCAGACGACACCATTCTGTATACTTCTGGCCCTTCTTTGGACACTGTGTTAACAACCCTCCAGACGAGCTTCAATGCCATTCAACTCTCCTTCCGTGGCCTCCAACTGCTCCTAAACACAAGTAAAACTAAATGCATGCTCTTCAACCGATCGCTGCCTGCACTGCCCGCCCATCCAGCATAACTTCTCTGGACGGTTCTAACTTAGAATTTGTGGACAACTACAAATACCTAGGTGTCTGGTTAGACTGTAAACTCTCCTACAGACTCACATCAATCATCTCCAATCCAAAGTGAAATCTAGAATTGGCTTCCTATTTCGCAACAAAGCATCCTTCACTCATGCTGCCAAACATACCCTCGTAAAACTGACCATCCTACCAATCCTCAACTTCGGCGATGTCATTTACAACATAGCCTCCAATACCCTACTCAACAAGCTGGATGCAGTCTATCACAGTGCCATCCGTTTTGTCACCAAAGCCCCATATACAACCCACCACTGCGATCTGTATGCTCTCGTTGGCTGGCCTTCACTTCATAATCGTCGCCAAACACATTGGCTCCAGGTCATCTACAAGACCCTGCTAGGTAAAGTCCCCCCTTATCTCCGCTCACTGGTCACCATAGCAGCACCCACCTGTAGCACGCGCTCCAGCAGGTATATCTCTCTGGTCACCCCTAAAGCCAACTCCTCCTTTGGTCGTCTCTCCTTCCAGTTCTCTGCTGCCAACGACTGGAACGAACTACAAAAATCTCTGAAATTGGAAACACTTATCTCCCTCACTAGCTTTAAGCACCAGCTGTCAGAGCAGCTCACAGATCACTGCACCTGTACATAGCCCATCTATATTTTAGCCCAAACTACTACCTCTTCCCCTACTGTATTTATTTATTTAATTTATTTTGCTCCTTTGCACCATATTATTTATATTTGAACTTTGAACTTTCTTCAAACTACAAATCTACCATTCCAGTGTTTTTCTTGCTATACTTTATTTACTTTGCCACCATGGCATTTTTTTGCTTTTACCTCCCTTATCTCACATCATTTGCTCACATTGTATATAGTCTTATTTTTTTTTTCTACTGTATTATTGACTGTATGTTGTTTACTCCATGTGTAACTCTGTGTTGTTGTATGTTGTCGAACTGCTTTGCTTTATCTTGGCCAGGTCGCAATTGTAAATGAGAACTTGTTCTCAACTTGCCTACCTGGTTAAATAAAGGTGAAATAAATAAATAAATAAATAAAAAAATTCAAAGAAATTAAAAACAGTGAACAACCATTGTATTTCAACTGTGATAATATTACTAACAATTTGGAAAATGTGTTGATGTGTTTTACAGAACAAGTGTGTACCACCACCTCCACCGATGGGGACCTATGGATATCAGGGGAACACTGGCAGTGTCCCCAAAGGAGTGAATCCTTACTCTATGAAAGCAGGTGAATATTGCTTTAGAATACATGTGGTTTAACCAAGACTGTGTCAGCCAATCATAGATGTCCCTGGTGGTCCCCTGCTAACACCTTTCCCACTACCAGCAGGTCTATGGGGCAGCAGATACCCTACAATGCATGACAATGATGGGACCAACTCAAAGCCTCCAAGCCATGGTCCTGGACTGCTTCCTAGACAGCTTTTGACCTCATGGCACCAATGGTTGTGCCACCTGACACTCTAGCCTACTGAGGTATGACTCTGGAAAATCCTTCCAAATTGTATCCATTCATCATTAACTGAGATTTTACTGTAACATAGCAAATGGCTGAAGTAGCATGGATGTTAACTATTTTTTATTTTTGTCCAACAGGCCATTTGCCCAGAGTGGATTTGCCATACATAGATTTTTTTCAGCATTAAAAATCTTCAGCATTAAAAATGTATTAAAACATGATCTTTTAATTAAATCTCTCCTTTGTGTCCTCATGTTCACATTAATTTGATGTGTTCTATCATCATTTACAATGCTTATTGCTTCTGCATTGCTTTACGTTACAGACAAGTATACTGCTCAAAAAAATAAAGGAAACACTAAAATAACACATCCTAGATCTGAATGAATGATGTAATCTTATTAAATACTTTTTTCTTTACATAGTTGAATGTGCTGACAACAAAATCACACAAAAATAATCAATGGAAATCCAATTTATCAACCCATGGAGGTCTGGATTTGGAGTCACACTCAAAATTAAAGTGGAAAACCACACTACAGGCTGATCCAACTTTGATGTAATGTCCTTAAAACAAGTCAAAATGAGGATCAGTAGTGTGTGTGGCCTCCACGTGCCTGTATGACCTCCCCACAACGCCTGGGCATGCTCCTGATGAGGTGGCGGATGGTCTCCTGAGGGATCTCCTCCCAGACCTGGACTAAAGCATCCGCCAACTCCTGGACAGTCTGTGGTGCAACGTGGCGTTGGTGGATGGAGTGAGACATGATGTCCCAGATGTGCTTAATTGGATTCAGGTCTGGGGAACGGGCGGGCCAGTTCATAGCATCAATGCCTTCCTCTTGCAGGAACTGCTGACACACTCCAGCCACATGAGGTCTAGCATTGTCTTCCATTAGAAGGAACCCAGGGCCAACCGCACAAGCATATGGTCTCACAAGGGGTCTGAGGATCTCATCTCGGTACCTAATAGCAGTCAGGCTACCTCTGGCGAGCACATGGAGGGCTGTGCGGCCCCCCAAAGAAATGCCACCCCACACCATGACTGACCCACCGCCAAACTGGTCATGCTGGAGGATGTTGCAGGCAGCAGAACGTTCTCCACGGCGTCTCCAGACTCTGTCACGTCTGTCACATGTGCTCAGTGTGAACCTGCTTTCATCTGTGAAGAGCACAGGGCGCCAGTGGCGAATTTGCCAATCTTGGTGTTCTCTGGCAAATGCCAAACGTCCTGCACGGTGTTGGGCTGTAAGCACAACCCCCACCTGTGGACGTCGGGCCCTCGAACCACCCTCATGGAGTCTGTTTCTGACCGTTTGAGCAGACACATACACATTTGTGGCCTGCTGGAGGTCATTTTGCAGGGCTCTGGCAGTGCTCCTCCTGCTCCTCTATGCACAAAGGCGGAGGTAGCGGTCCTGCTGCTGGGTTGTTGCCCTCCTACGGCCTCCTCCACGTCTCCTGATGTACTGGCCTGTCTCCTGGTAGCGCCTCCATGCTCTGGACACTACGCTGACAGACACAGCAACCTTGCCACAGCTCGCATTGATTTGCCATCCTGGATGAGCTGCACTACCTGAGCCACTTGTGTGGGTTGTAGACTCCGTCTCATGCTACCACTAGAGTGAAAGCACCGCCAGCATTCAAAAGTGACCAAAACATCAGCCAGGAAGCATAGGAACTGAGAAGTGGTCTGTGGTCTCCACCTGCAGAACCACTCCTTTTTTGGGGGTGTCTTGCTTATTGCCTATAATGTCCACCTGTTGTCTATTCCATTTGCACAACAGCATGTGAAATTTATTTTCAATCAGTGTTGCTTCCTAAGTGGACAGTTTGATTTCACAGAAGTGTGATTGACTTGGAGTTACATTGTGTTGTTTAAGTGTTCCCTTTATTTTTTTGAGCAGTATATTTATTTTGTTTTCGGACTGTGGTCTGTGAGGGCTCTGCCTCTTCACATTCCTTTCCTCTATCCCGGTTATCCTCACTCTATACTTCGTTCACTCGTGTGAGTGTGAACTTACGGGAAATCCTGGCCTTTTGCATGCGTTCGCTTTCATTGCCCTGGGCAATTAACATTTTCTCAAGCAACAGTTCATCACTGGTGTTAATATTCTGGAGATGCACTCTCATCTCTGCCCTGACATTATCATTTGTTAATCCTGTAACAATGGCCTGCAGGCATTGACTCTTGTCTAACTGCCATTTTTCAGTCCTGATTGGGCACGAGCTGAGGCTGATAACACTTTCTGTCTCAGGTTAAAGACTCGGACTAGGAAGTCCAAGGCAGTGTTGCTTTAGTCAACTTGTGATACAGTTCAGTAGCATCCCTCTCTGCATAATGTGTCCTCAAGATATGTGTCCCCCAGATAACTCCTCATCTTAAGCCCTGGGCTCACAGCTCTGATTACTGCTTCTATGATTTCTAATTCATGGTATCCTTTTCTCCGTCCATTTTCAATATGATGTTCTAGGCTGCTGAAGCTGAGCTTATCTTTTTGATTTTGATCTCCGATCTGTCCATGAATTTTAAAGTCTTTCTAACTGGACATACTCACTCCATTCTCTCTCTGTGGTGGGTGCCTTTCTGGAGCTGAGACCACTTCTCTGCTGGGCTGAGGAGCCCCTCCCTCTTCTTTTCGTTCTGCCGCAGCTCCCGTCTCTCCGCTGGGTTCGCTGTCGCCGACTGGCTGGGACTTGTAGGCAGACTTTCACAGTATCCTCAGAGTCTGACATTCCTTTGATTTCACCTTTCAGTTGAAGCAGCCAAGACATTCCCTCATCCTCTGATTCCATTAAATCCTCCTTCTCACAGTAATCTTCCATCAATTTGCATCGCAAAGCGCGATGGCTCTTTCCTTTTACATCAGTCATCTACACCTCCTATTCCACAACGTACACACAAGTGCCGTAAATTGTCCTCAGTTAAAGTCCATAAACTCTGTTCGATTTCATCCAACAACATTTCCCTCTCTCGACTCATATTGTCCTGCTCACGTGGCAACAACGACAATGCAGGCAATGGCAAGATAGCTACACTCCGTTAGGTGGTTAGCCTGCTAACGTTAGCTAGCTAGCTGCTCTCCCAATGTCTCTCACTCGTTGTCCGTTCCAGGAATATGGGCTGGTGCTCTGTAGTAACTTGACAAGGAATGCCCACACGCATTTCGATATTACTTTCCTTTACTTTCAACCCAAACCTAAAGGTGTATTGCCAGGTACAAACGGTACAAATATAACAGAACTATATAGCCCACTCAGCCGGTGGTAGAATCACATTGCACAGAACTCACTCTTGGTGATGACATCATCAAAGGGGAAAGGTCAAGGTTAATGCCAATAATAATCATGTAATTATTTATATAGTGTCCACACTATAACATGCTCATATGAAAATAAATCTCAGCGGTGCCTCCAAATTTGTTACCCTTCCAATGAGCTTATCATATAAACTACAACGCGAAAAGTAAGGTTTACTTCACTTTTAATCATGTCAGCACAGGTGACAGCCGTTTACAGCTTTTCTTTAGTTTTTCATTCTTACTCTTTCCAATTCACTTAAACTATATTTCTTTATTTCCCATGGTGTCACGACTCCTGCCGAAGTCGGTTCCTCTTGTTCGGGCGGCATTCGGTGGTCGACGTCACCGGTCTTCAAGCCATCACCGCTCCACCTTTCATTTCCCATTTGTTTTGTCTTGTTTTTCCACACACCTGGTTTACATCCCCTCATTACTCTACGTGTATATTATCCTGAGGTCCCCTCGTGTCTGTGTGTGGTATTGTTAGTTCGTTTTGTGTGTGACGCTACAGGCTAGTTTTGCGCCGGGTATTATGTTAACCCGTGGTTTTTGTATTTTGCACTATTTTGTGTATTTATGCGCTCGCTTTTTCCTTGGGCCGGAGTGTTGTTACGCAGTTGCGTCCGGCTGTTTTCCTCTGCCTAATAAAGCGTGCCTGTTCACTCATCTCTGCTCTCCTGCACCTGACTTCCTTCGACCAGTTGCGCACACTCTGACAGAATACCACACCCTGCCTTATGGAGTCAGCAGGAGCAGGTACCCCTGTTGTAGGGGTCGAGGAGCGCGTCCGAGAGCACACGGCGATGCTCCACCATCTCGGCGCCGTTATGGACCGCGTCGTTCAGACGATGGACCGCTGGGAGAGACAGGGAGTCCCTCCAGCGCCTCCACCAGCACAACAGGGGTCGCCACTACTCGCCCCTCCTGTACCTGGTCCCAGTGGGATTCGTCTCGCTGTTCCCGGGGAGTATGATGGGACGGCGGCATGCTGCCAGGGTTTCCTGCTGCAGCTGGACCTGTACCGGCTCCTTCGGGACGTGAGAGGGTGTCCGCCCTCGTCTCGTGCCTCTCGGGGGAAAGCCCTGGAGTGGGCTAACGCCATGTGGGTAGAAGGAGATGCAGCGCTGGACCACTTCGAGGAGTTCACCCGCCGCTTCCGAGCAGTCTTCGACCACCCGCCCGAGGGTAGAGCGGCGGGTGAACGTCTCTTCCACTTGAGGCAGGGGACGAGGAGCGCCCAGGAGTTCGCCCTGGACTTTCGGACCCTGGCCCCAATACATGTGGGGGAAGAGGTGGCTGTCGAATATATGATTCTGATATGTACAGGTAATCTCATTGTGTGTGTGTGTGTGTGGGGGGGGGGTGTCCACATTTGTGTGCGTACTCTGAGGTGTGTTTGAATATGAATGAGCAGCAGTGTTGTGATGTGTCCTATCCCGTCCTTGCAGAGTGATCTTCCTTGGCCTCAGCACATGTCTCAGTGGCTCCTCCGTAGGAGGGAGGGGGACACCACCACGGGACAGACCCCACACTCATCGCTAGAGATCGAACTTCAGACTCCCTCCAAAACCACTGAACCCCTCAACACACGGAAAGAGATTAACATGCACAGCCTTAGAGGGAGCCGGAACAGGATAACTCCCTCCAAACTCACAAAGACACAGAGGAGGAGGAACTATCCAACACCCAGGGAGAGAGAACAAGTGACCTCAGTCGAACACAGCCAGAAAGAGGAGGTGGAAGAGGCATTAGATAGAGGAGGAGGCCATTCCTCCTGTTCATGTGAGCAAGAAAGAGCAGAAGGCTTCTGATCAGCCAAATGGCAGGCAGAGGGAGAGGTCATAGTGATTCACACCCACAGAGAGAAAGACAACCCACACAACCTCTTGGTTGAGATGAACCACACAGAGGTAGAGGCAGAGGGCCTTCAGGGCTAGCCAGACAGCCTGCCTGCACTGATCCTCAAGTCAATTGTATTTAAATTCATGTTCATTAAAGATTTGTATTCAAGAATTGAAAAGTCCCATTTACTTAATGATACTTTTTCGCTGTCTTCAACCCTCAAGAACCAGGGTGAGTCTGGGTCTCCCTTTTCCTGGGCAAACACAACTTGCATATCGTCATAGACTAGGCCGAAACGTTAATCTTTTAACCTTGCTTGAATAAAGCAATGCATTTTTTTATAGTGAGCAAGAGTTGCGCTTTTTCCTTTTCTATGATCATTCAAGTTTTTGGTTGCACCTCAACTCAACGTTGGTTTCTGTTTATTTTATTTTTACAGGGACAGTGCACATTTATCAACGTTTCAGTTAAGCCAGTTAGCCAGCCGGCTAATTTTCAACCCCAGTCCCTGGGCAGGTTATTAAAAAACAATTACAAATAGACAATCATTGAGCAGTGAGCACACGCAGAGCAACATAGGACAAGCAAGACGTAGCATACAGACAGAGCAACATAGAACAAAAAGCAACAAGACAAAATCCATTAAAGCAACAGTGTTTCCACACCTCACAAGCTACAGACAACATGGAAAGCGGCAATACACAGCTAGGGATTATGTTCACAAATATGATTGACCTTTAGCCATGTCTTCATGTTTTTTGTGAAAGTGTGATAGGTGTTGCAGTTATGTGTGTCTGATGGCAGTGTATTCCAGGTATGGGAAGCTCTCACAGAGAAAGCGGATTTACTAAAGGTGCTTTTCCTTAAGGGAACTATACATTCACCTCTCATGGCAGACCTTGTGGATCTGCTGCCATATGTTTGGGTTTTCTGTTTAACAAAAATAAGGAGTGGAGGGGGAGCCAGGCCATTTAGGATCTTGAATACAAGACATGCGTCAGTGTATTGCACAAGATTTTCCCAACTCAGGAGCTCACCGTCTGCATACATTTGAACTTCAGACCCAGTACAGACAGAAGGCAGATCATTAATTTACAGGCTGAACAGGAGGGACCCCAGTATTGACCCTTGGGGCACACCCACATCATAGCTAAGAGTGGGCGACAGCTCACTGCTCACTCTGACACACTGAGTTCTGCCTTCAAAGTATAATTTCATCCATCTCAAGGCATCGGGGGGAAAAGTTGAACTTGGACAATTTTGTGGCGAGAATCTCATGGTTAACAGTATCAAAAGCCTTCCTTAGGTCCAGAAACACAGCCCCAATAACGCCCCCTTTGTCCATCTTGGACTTCACATTTTCCAGAAGAAAGCAGTCGGCCGTTTCTGTGGAGTGTTTCGCTCTGAAGCCAAACTGCATGGAGTGTAATGTGAAGAGGCTGTTGTTGAGGTGGGCAATCAGTTGTTCTGCTACACACTTTTCAACAACCTTCGACACCACAGGTAGTATACTAATGAGCCTGTAGTTACTCACGTCAGCAGGGTCGCCCGATTTAAAGATAGCCGTTATTATGGCCGACTTCCATACCCTTGGAAACACCCCCAGACCAATAGATGTGTTGGTGACCTTAGTAATGGGGCCAATGAGTGACTCTTTGTAGTTTTTAAGAATGGTAGAGTCCAGCCCAAACACATCTTTGGCTTTAGAGTTCTTTAGTGAGCTAATCACCTTGTTCACCTTTGACTCAGAAACCTCCCTTATGATGAAGACAGGTTGAGCGTCATTTACTAGCACTGAGCCCAAGAAACCAGTGGAGGGGTTCTGTGTCAGTACCCTGACAGAGTCAATAAAGTAGGAATTGAAGGCTATTGCTATTTTGACTGCATCCTGTGTTAGATTGTTATTCACCAGGATTTCTAGTCTTTTTGCAGTGTTACTATGGTCTTTCCCTGTTAACTTTTTTAGATTCTCCCAGATCAATTTAGAATTTCCCTTTGCTTCACCAATTATGTTAATAAAAAAGTTTGCCTTGGCCTGTCTGATTTCTTTCATCACCTTATTTCTCAACATGGTAAACCTACGTCTGTCATGCTCTAATTTGGATTTTAGGGCTGTTTTTAGAGCATAATCTCGTTCTTTCATCAATTTCCAGATTTCTACATTTAGCCAAGCTAGAGTGCTCTTTTGGCCAGGTTTGGATTTGATTTTCTTTAGGAAACCATTTATTGTAGTCTGGATTGTGGATAGAAAAACCTGACTATCAGCTTCCACATCTGTATAGGACAAGAGATCATTCCAGTTAATTCCCTTAATTGTGATTTCAAAATAGTTTAATTCACTCTTAGGAATTCTTAGTTGATCCGTCTTTCTAACAGTAGAGAGGGTAAACCTGCTCTTAGAAAGCTTTCTGGCTATAAGTGTCAGCTTATGATCAGACAGCCCAGTAACCATATTGAATGATTTCGTCACTCTCTCTGGTGTATTACTGAACACCAAATCAATCTGTGTTTTAGAGCAACAAGTCACCCTGGTTGGCCCTTTAACTAGTTGTGTAAGGTCAAAGGTATTAGTGATCCATTTGAGGGTTTTCCTACAAGACTTGTCTTCATAATTAATATTAAAATCTCCCATTAAGATGACCTCGTTCCAAAAAGCACATTCCCTAAGCATGTTATTAAACTGATCAAAACACACACTTTTGGTGGAAGGTGGTCTATACATTCCAATAAGGGTAAAATACATTTGGGGAGACAGTGTAACGTTCAGGCCAATACATTCTAGTTCATTATCACATGACCACTCAATTTGTTTACATCGGATATGTTCTTTAATGTAAATCATCAGACCCCCTCCTCTTCCTTCAATCCTGTCTCTCCTGAAAACATTGTAGCCAGGCACAATCAAAGCAGCATATGGAGAGTTTTTATGGAGCCATGTATCTGAAAGGCAGAGGAAGTCAAGGTTGGAGTCTGTGAGAAGATGTTGAATTTGATCACTTTTTGGAATGACACTACGAATGTTCAAGTGCCCCCCTAGTAGTCCCTTGGACTTAGATCGTGGGTCCCAGATGACTTGAGAGTTTTTTTTATTATTTCACCTTTATTTAACCAGGTAAGCTAGTTCAGAACAAGTTCTCATTTACAACTGCGACCTGGCCAAGATAATGCAAAGCAGTGTGACAGAACCAACAACACAGAGTTACATGGAATAAACAAGCGTACAGTCAAAAACAAAATAGAAAAAAATAAAGTCTATGTACAGTGTGTGCAAATGGCATGAGAAGGTATGACAATAAATAGGCCATAGTAGCAAAGTAATTACAGTTTAGCAGATTAACACTGGAGTGATAGATGAGCAGATGATGATGAGCAGATGATGGTGTGTAAGTAGTGATACTGGTGTGCAAAAGAGCAGCAAAGTAAATAAAAACAATATGGGGAAGAGGTAGGTAGATTGGGTGGACTATTTACAGATGGACTATGTACAGCTGCAGCGATCGGTTAGCTGCTCAGATAGTGTGATTGACACATTGAAAAAAGTTAGATTTTCTGTGTTTTCTGACGGCTGGGTTTAGGCCGTTTTGTTTCGTTTTGAATAGGGGCAGTTCGGTAGCGCAATTAACAATCCCTCCCGCTTGCACTGGATGCGGGGAACTAATTAAAACAGCTTGCGTACCAGAAGCAAAGTCAGGGATCGCATATGGCGACTTGTGTATGTTTGAAGAGTCGAGAGAAACCATAGCACTCCCCCACTTCCGCAGCGGCGACGATCAGTGGACGAGGCCATCCACTGCAGTGAGTATCGCTGGCTCGGTGATGTTAGGCCCAGGATTGAGTTGCACATCCCCGGAGAGCAGGAGGGTAGTGAACAGGTAGTTGAACAGTTTCCGATAAATGTTGGACTTGTGTTTGTTCCGCCTAAGCAGGTCAGTGGAATAGGGAGCGAGGTAGACTTGGCCATTATTCAGAACATTATGGTATGCTGTGTACTGTCCGCTCCCGTGGAACGGTGAACCAATGTGTTTGGTGTTGATATTCTCCGGCAGTAGATTGATTGCGTCATCCCAGCAAGGACGCACTGAGATTATCAGTAGAGCAGCTACATAACTGACAATCATGGCAATGTACTGGAGATAAAACACATCATTGCGCTTTAAATCTTTGCATGAGTTACTTAGCTGGGGTCGGCGTACACCTGATGTTTTACTTAAAATAACAGCATTCGTATGAGAAGCGGCACCTGCCACACCACCCTCCTTTCCGTCTGCCATTTTCCTTTCCCTTCGTTTTTTTGTTGTCAAATAATATTTTTTAAATGTACTAAGTAAATTATTAAAAGCATAAAAATGTGATGTTTCCCACTTATTTACACAACCTACTTCACACTTGCAAAGTGAAAGATTATAGAAAAGTTCTGAAATTAAGTAGTAAACAGAAGAAAAGCAGAATTGAGTCCAATTATAATGCGAATAATTTAATGGTCTATGGTTCAATCCCATTTCTGAAGGTCTGATGAATAATTAATATTGTTCCTCCTCTTCCTTCTGGCAGGCGCAGCAGCACACTGCCCTCCAAAGCCTGCAAAAAAATCGCCGGACTGCCCCTTTCCTAGCACTGCATGGAACATCCAGTGTCACGTCCTTGGTGACGTGTGGTGTGACATCCGGGATGACCACAGCAACATCCTCTGGAAAGGGAAAAAAGAGGAACAGAATGTAAACAAATGCAAACCGTAGCTTCTAAACACTGGCCAGTTGAAAGGTTCTACTAAGATGTCATGACAAACGGCACCTGTCAGAGTGCTCTCTAAGTGTTACTAACCTGCTTGGATGTCAGCTGGCAGAGTGGCGAAGACGGCCATCGTGAGAGTCCTTTCTTCAGGTGTGACGTCCACAACCTCCAAGAGGGAAGAGATGGGCTCTGCCTCTGTATTAGTGGGGATGTCCACAACATTCAGTTGGGAAGAAGCCGGATCTTCCTCTGTATTAGTGGTGATGTCCACAACATTCATGTGGGAACAAGCCGGGTCTGCCTCTGTATTAGTGGTGATGTCCACAACATTCAGGTGGGAAGAAGCCGGATCTGCCTCTGTATTAGTGGTGATGTCCACAACCTCCAGGTGGGACGAACCCGGGTCTGCCTCTGTGTTAAGGGTGATGTCCACAACCTCCAGATGGGACGAACCCGGGTCTGCCTCTGTTTTAAGGGTGATGTCCACAACCTCCAGGTGGGACGAACCCGGGTCTGCCTCTGTTTTTGGGGTAACTTCCACAACCTCCAGGTGGGAAGATGCCAGGTCTGTGTTATGGGTGACAATAACAATCCTGATGAGCTCTACTACTACAAGGCACCAAGATGTCATCAGAACAGGCATCTGTCAGAGTGCTCTCTATCATTGCTACTCACCTGCTTGGATGTCAGCTGGTCGTGTGGTGGAGACGTCCACCGCGAGGACAGGGTGGACTGGTAGGGTGGCTGCAGGGGGCTGGAAGCAGCTCTGCACCTCGTCCGCCACAAAGGCACAGACAGAGCTCATATAAAAAGGGCTCTGCAGGTCATCCGTGGAGAAGGACTGACTGATTCTCCCGAGGATCGATCGCACAGATTTAAAAGCAGCAGCCCGGGAGAAAGGGATGTGATGTGAAGGGTCCTTTAACATGCAGGAGAGCTTCTCCACTACGGCCGCCACCATGCCCACGGCCATCCCGCTTATTAGGATTGGGTGCTCTGAATGGCCTTCCTCTGGCTGAAGCCACAGGGCCAGGAGGAGCCTGGGCACCACCTCCACCACCACCTGAGATGGGCTGAGCAGGTTGCTACGGGGCTCATTGGACTGCTCGCCCAGAATGCTCCTCACAGCTCTCTCCACGATGCTGTGGACTTTAGGATCGCTGAAATCAACAAAAAGGAGAAGACAAAGCTAAACGATGTGCAATGTGCTCACAGAGAACACTGTCTTAGTCTGTTTCTGCGTAGTTCCAGATGTGTAGATAAATGGATCAAGTCATATGCAGGGCAGTACATGGAACTCACATGTCAGCTGGCGAGGTGGAGTGCATGGAGCGGCGGAGCTTGCAGAAAGCCTTGTGCTCTATGTCCATCATTTTTAGGCAAGTGTTTACTTCCCAGGCCTGCAGTATGAAACAGGAAGTCCCATTAGTGTAATTTCACAACAGATCTATCCTGCTGTGCTAACTCGTTGTTGAAAGGCTAGTAAAGAGCTCACTAACTTGTAGTATGTCTCTAACTCTCATTCTCTTACCAGCCGAGCGAGGTCGTTTCCCTCCTCCAGGGTTTCCTTCCACACCCTTCAAATAAAACACAGAGCAATTCAACTTTCCTGGCTTGTGATTTTTGTTGTTTATTTTACCCAAACCTGGAGTGCTGCTGGTGGCAGGGAATGGCAGTGAAGGTGAGTGCTGACGTGGTGCTCACCTCTCCCTAAGGGATTTTTTGCCCTGAGACACCAGCCAGTTGCTCATGTGCTCCGTGGTGACATGGGGCGGGACCTGGCCTTGACTCTGGAGCAGCAGGTAATGGACCATGAGCTTCTTCTGCAAGATGAGGTAAGGTGTGAGACCATGCCACAAAATACCATATCATGTGCTTTCAGAAGGGCCTCTTGCAACATTTCACCACTACTCATGCCTGACAATTTGCAAGTGATATTAAGAACTCTTATGACCAACTTCTCTAAACTGTCTTGAAATACAACTCTCTTTCTGTTGTTTATGTTTTTGTGGGATGAATCTTACCTGTTTATTGTAATATGTTTCCTCCCAGCAGGCCTGCAGAGTCTGAAAATAAAGGCTGCTTCTACAGAATTCCTTTGAAGATAATGAAAATAATGATGCTTTGTTATGCACATTATGCACAGGCATTTACACTATGCTAAAATGAATTTCTCCTAAGATTACCTTTGTGGGACCATAAGTGAACTCCGGAATGCACCAAACCCTATCCATGGTAAGATGGGGAAGAAATGCAGCGCTATAGATATACGGGATGCTCTAGAGATAACAGGAATGACTTAAAGTCGCGAATGATCAATGACTGTGGAGTCGTCCAATATGCTGCACTTAGAATTGAGTTGTAGGCGATGTTTGGCGCAAAATAGAATGTTTACATTCTATTGCCATGGAGAAATGGAATGTGTAGAACCTGTATAATTGGGTATGCTTCTATGTCTTTATTTCGTGAATGATTAAGCTCTTTATTATGTCATAATGTGTATATGAGGACGTAGGAGCCCGTCCCGATTCATGACGTGATTATCCAGGTGCATGTTGCTTAGACCTACCAATCCAACCTTGGTTTACAAGTTAAATACATTGTTTATATATGCCTATACAAATCTATTTACCACATCCATTTAAAGCAATGATTGTCAATTGAAAATGTGGTTGTTGTGTTATCCTGTTGTGCGCCTTGAGTGTCAGTCCCCTTAAGCACATTATTCCAATATTTCCGAGCTCTGAATTGACACAATGAACACTTTTGCAAAGATATTCGGTTACAAATAAGAGTATGAATGACAATAAACGTATGACTTGAATTGTATGCATAATAGTGTAGTAAACAATATCGCTCAGCGTGGGAACTTTTGGTGTTGGGAAAGTATCCGTTATAAGTCTCCATGGCACGTATCACTTCGTCGTCTTGTTGGTAATAGTAAAAATGCATGACAGTCCGCATTGTAATGGTCTAACAGGTGTTTTTCATTTTGTTTCTCACATTAAACAGACATCTGAGAACTGAATTGCTTACAGTTGAACCTATGATGCACAGACACACTAAAGCTGTACAGTGTAGTTTGATAAGTCAGTTTCAATTATACATATATATATATATACAATCTCGGCTATTTGCATATGTACGACCGTCCAAACTTGACCCCACACACACACACACATTCATGCTAATCCCTCACACGCTTTTGAACATTGCACAACCTGCAACAAGACACTGAAAGAGCATGTTATTCCAAGTGTGTTTGTGTTTGAATAAAGACCCTAAGAATGAAATCAATGTGTGGATGTTGATTGGACAATGTATATGTGCTTTGCAGAAGCCATTTTTTTTTTGCATTCCCTGTAGCATGTATTTTACTAGCGTGTATTTTACTTTATTTTACAGAATGAAGATTTGGTCTGAGAAACTATGCCGATTATAGCATTTTAGCATTATTTTTTTTAAATAAGGCAATGTTTATATGACCCCCTTTCAAAGAGTCGCTCATTTATCACTTTCTTGCAGATATACAGTGCCTTCAGAAAGTGTTCATACCCCTTAACTTATTCCTCATTTTGTTTTCTTACAGTCTGAATTCCAAATGGATTAAATGATAGTTTTTTTATCATCTCACCCAGCTACAGACAATACCCCATAATGACAAGGTGAAAACATGTTTTTTGAATTTTTTTCAAATGTATTGAAAATGAAAAACATAAATATCTAATTTACATAAGTATTCACAATACATGTTAGAATCACCTTTGGCAGCGATTAAAGCTGTGAGTCTTTCTGGGTAAGTCTCCAAGAGCTTTGCACCCCTGGATTGTTCCATATTTGCAATATCACACTATATACAGTACCAGTCAAACGTCTGGACACACCTACTCATTTAAGGGTTATTCTTTATTTTTACAATTTTATACATTTTAGAATAATAGTGAAGACATCAAAACTATGAAATAGCACAATTGGAATCATGTAATAATCAAAAAAGTGTTAAACAAATCCAAATATATTTTATATTTGAGATTCTTCGAAGTAGCCATGAAGTTCTTCATGGTCGAATTGCTCCATTGAAACCACTACTTATGGACGGACACCAATAATAACAAGAGACTTGCTTGGGCCAAGAAACACGAGCAATGGACCTTAGACTGGTGGAAATCTATCCTTTGGTCTGATGAGTCCAAATTTGAGATTTTTGGCTTTCAATGTGTGTGTAAAGAATCAAGGGTGTTTAGTAGGGTCTACTCTTCATTATAAAACTATTTGTTCAATGGTTTAAAATCTGTCAGAAGCTGCTTTCAATTCATGGTGGCTCTGAATAGGTCTTGACTGGAGACAGAGCTTGTTTTGCCAAGGAAAGTGAAAAGGACTGAGGGAAAGTAAAATGGAAAATACATGGAAAGGAACATGGAAGAACCTCAAAGAACATTGCATTTTCAAGAACATGTAACATCAAACATAACATCAAAATGCATCTTATATTCCTGCCCTTACAGAAAAACCACATGATTTCAACTGACATTTTATGTGAAATCATGTGAAAACCATGTGAAAATCATGCGAAAATCACATTTTCACAAGTGTAGTTTAATGTAATCACATGTTGCTTTACATGTTATCACATTATCTTCACTTAAGATTACATGAAAACGTGTTTTTGGAACACTTCCCGTGTTCACTTGTGAAATTGATGTGGTTTTTGCGTATCTGACTGGATAGGATGGGTGATTCAGCAGAGGACAGAGCGAAGCTGACCAGCCAACAGGAACTGTGTGTCCGTGACAAGCAGGCCACCAAACGCCCTGCAGTTCCACACTCAAGGTTCTTAATTATGCTTTAAAATGCACATGTACGATTGTGCATGTGTAATTGGTTGAAAACAAAGTCACTAAAAACGGACATTCCTTTATTATTTATTTCCCCCCCAATTTGTTTATGTATTTGTCTTAATTAATCTAAATTGTATTTTCTACATACTTTAGCGTTAGCAGTCCATCAGGCCAATAGATGGCGCTGTTGCACTGTTGTAGCAGGAGAAACAGCAAGTTCTGGCCAAGCGCTCACCATTCTGCTGAATAAGGATCAGAACTTTACTGAGCTAAACTGGGTCTGTTCTTTTTACTATTACAGGTATGTAACAGAACTTCCAAACGTTCAAATATATACACAATATGTAATAACATGCTATTTAACAACTCTGTCAAGGTATTATCACGTTAGGAAAGGTCTTGTTTTGGCTTTGTGTCGAACTGAGTGAGAGAAGAATGTGATTTACATTGAGTGAGAGTATATGTTAGCTTGATGCTAGCTGAGGTAAAAAACGATTTACGAGTCACAGAGACTATGTTTACTGAGTAGCTTACTTGTACTGGATTTTGTCTAGGAGATTTTTTTATAAAGAATCCATTTGTTAGGGATTTCTGAGTTGGTTTTACATGTTATTGTTTTTTTTGTGTAAAATTGTGCTCACTAGCTGGTAAACTGGCCGAGCACGCTCAGTCTGGTGGACTTTTAGTGCATACAGTGAGAGAGAGACGATTTTCTGGAGGTGCCACTATCTTAAAGCTGAATGTATTGTTGTCAGTTTTCTATAGAGGTAGCGGTATATAGAAAAACATTCAGTTATGTTTTCATATATAGGTGTTTCTATTGTATGAAGGTGAAATACATTGTGGTTTTCATGTGAAACCATACACTAAGACAGGGTTATTTGTGGAACATTTTTGAGTTGTGCTTTAGGTAAAGTGCATTTATGTTGTGTAATTTAAAGTGTGCACTTGTTTGATGTGAATATTTTCAAAGTACTAACAAGAAAAAAGACAATTGAACAAGAGGAAAAAAACATTCTTCAGAATAAAGAAAGCGCCAGAACTTTGCAGACGTAAACTTGTGTCCGTTCTTTTTACTTTTGCAGGCCACCTCAGCTACACATGCACTCTGTCTGCACACGCATCCACGCATGCACATACACACGGACAAACACACACTAATGTTCTCTCTCTTGTATTTGTCAGCAGTTCATTGTGGCCCTGTCGTTCGCCTCCTTCACCAAAGCTCTGTCAGGGACCTACATGAAGTGTGTCATCACTCAGAGAGACACTTTGACCAGTCCAGCTCTCTCATCGGACTCATAGACTGCAGCTTTGAGATGGGTATCAACAATAACATTGAGTTGCTTGAGAATTCATGTAGTAAAAACTAGATACAGACTACAGTATGATCCGTTTTTCTTGTGGTTCAGAGTCTGCTCTCAATACTGTCCAGTTTTCTAGTTATTCCTATTAATTGATTGACTGGCGTTTGTCCATGACTCTACTGTCAAACCCCTAACATTGTTTTATGTGCTGCTATGTTGTTGCAGCCTAGTATCCAAACTGATATGCCATTTTTAGTAAAAAAATAAAAATTAAAACGCGCATGGGTGCAGTTTCTTGTCCTCCTCGTTCCGCTGTGAAAGTACCGCACCAGCTCCGGTGTCCGAGGCGTCCACCTCTACCACAAAGGGACGAGTAGGATCAGGATGAACGAGGATGGGTCCGGAGTTGAAACGTCCCTTGAGCTCTATGAATGCCCTGTCAGCCTCGAGATTCCAGCAAAAACCTGCTTGAGTGAGGTGGGACAGGGCCGAATGTGTTCCGGAAGGGTTTTTGGAGAAGATCAGGATGTCGTCGAGGTAAACAAAGTCGAACACATTCAACATATCCCTAAGAGTGTCATTGATCAATGCTTGAAAGAATGCCGGTGAGTTCGATATTCCGAAGGTCATGACTAAATACTCAGTGACCACTAGGGGTGTTAAAAGCAGTTTTCCACTCATCTCCCTCCCTGATTCTCACCAGATTTTAAGCGTTGCGGAGGTCCAGTTTGGTGAAGAATTGGGCTCCTAGGGCCAACTCCAAGGTGGCGGACATCGGGTAGGGGGTAACGATTCTTGATCGTAATCCTTTTCAGCCCTCTGTAATCGATGCAAGGACTGAGGTTTGGGTCAGAGACAGAGAGACAAGGGATGCGTTTAGACAGGCAGCCCAATTATGATATTTTTTCCACCAATTGATCTTTTGACCAATCACATAACATATTTTCGCATCAGCTCTTTTTCAGAGCATATCTGATTGGTCAAAATACCAATTACTCAAAAAAACGACTGAATTGGGCTGCCTGTCTTAACGAAGCCATAGAAACATGGACATGCTCCAACTGAAATGTTCCATCCTGTCAGTATTGATGTTGAATGGCATTAAATTCTATTTTTTTTGTTTTCTCCCATCCCCTGTAGGTTTGTTGAACATGAGTGGAAATGAAACTCCAGCACACTGGCAGCACTAAAGACGTGTGAGTATAACTTTTCCAGGTGAGGTGAACCTGCCTGTGGGTGCGGTGGGGATATTCCTGGGAGGTCTACTGATGAA